>NC_048601.1:89582785-89623533 GCF_003668045.3 Cricetulus griseus | reverse complement strand
ATATGAAGAGAGCAGAGGGGAGAGAAGGTAGGGGGAGAATTTGAGGCATTTGGCACAGGATGGGCACTTTGTTGGTGATAGGTGCACTTGGTATTATCATGGGCTGGCTATAACTGGGTCTGTTTTGTGTACCTTAGGATAGGTAAGCAAGGAGGCTTGGGAGAGAGGTTTTCCTGTCATGAGGACTTGACTCCTTAGCCTCAGCCCTCTCTGTGAAGTGAGGTCAGGAGTGGGCACGGTGAACAGCACACATCTCTCTGAAGAGGATTCTGGTCACTGAGTGCCAAGGAATGGCTACAGAGGATGGGGGCAGGTCAGGTGGGGCTCTGGAAGGAAGCTTGAGGAGGGTTATAAACAGGAGGCTGGTTGGGAGAGAACAGGAGGGGGGACACTTAGCTTAACAACATAGAAAGGACACCCTAACTTGAAAGAGTCAAACGCCGAGAAGGGCAGAGGCTGCTCTCCCATCTTCCCTCTTCCTGTGTCCCTGCCTCTATCTCCCACTGTTTGGAGCCCCAAATTCATTTGAGTAAATGTTATCATCAACTCAGGGTGGAATTCAGCATTGCCCCAGAAGCTTGGCCATGTGTGAGGGTGCCATTTGTGCTCTAGATGATGGAAACAAGGACACTGTGGGGCCAACTACACTCCCAGGGCTATTGCTACAGGCCTGAGGATTTGACACACCATCACAAGAAACACCCCCTCCCCCACGAGGGTGCAACAGATCTGGGATCAGGTCCTTTTTGAATGGACAGTGAGTTCTTCTAATGCTGACAGGCAGAGTACCTCAGGGCCCAGCGTGCCTAGCTTGCTGCTGTGCAGCTGCATGAGACGATTGCCATCCCAGCCTGGAGCTGACTTCCCCATCATCTGTTCACTGGCCACACTGCATTCGGAAGCAAGGGCTGTTTGTTTTCCCCCCAGAACACGAATTCTCATAAAATCGATTCTATCTCATTGACAATGCATGCTAAGTGATTGAAAGGCCATTAAACCCATTAATGGGGTGCTCTTTAAATAAAATAAGTCCCTAAAAGGGATCTTAGACTTGGCAACATCAGTAGAGCTAACAGTACGAGGGGCCTGCCTGGAGACCCATAAATACACCAGAACAAATACCAGAGAGCAGGAGGGGCACAAACAGAGGGAAGGAAGCTGGAACAATGAGCAGCTGGGGCAGCGAGGACCAGTGTTGGAAGACATGCTTAATGGCTTTGGTTTTATTTTTGACAGGATTTACAAATCCAAGTGGATGAAGGGAAGTTTGTGTCTTGATTTCAGTTAAATATTTGGCACTGCATTCCTCCAAATTTCATGCATAGAATTAATTCAAATTGTCTTGGATAGAAGTGCAGCCACGAGGCTTGGAGGTTGGCCGGCTCTGCCTCCCAGGGAAGCAGGGGAGGAAGAAACCTCCAGTGGCAAGCCTGGCGAGGCCTCCTTCTATTATCTGTCACAAACAGGGGCTCCCCATCTTTCCTCCCAAATAATAATAATGTCAGCTGGGGCTCAGAGGATAAAGTACCTGCCAGGCAAGCATGAAGACACGAATTAGATACTTAGTGCCATGCAAAAAGCAAAGCCAAAGACACGATATGTACCTAGAGTATCACTGGGTGGGCAGAGACAACAGGGTCTCTGGATCTTGCTGCATTGGTTCGTTCCAACTTTAAGGAGATGCAGTCTCTAAAAATAGATGCAGTGCTGGAGAGATGGTTCTGCAGTTAAGGATTCTGGCTGCTCTTCCAGAGGACACAAGTCCAGTTTCTAGCATCCATGTCAAGAGGCTCACAACTGCCTATAACTCCAGTTCCAGGGAAATCTGGTGTCTCCGGCCTCTGAGGGCACCTGCACTCAAACAGCACATACCCACACAGAGACACACGTCTGAAAAGAAAATCTGACAAAAATAAGGTAGAGAAGTGATTGACGAAGATATCTGATGTTGAGCTCTGGTTTATGAACACATGTGTATGTATGCATCTACACACACACACACACACACACACACACACACACACTCACACAACACACACACACACTCACACACACACACACACACTCACACACACATACACACACTCACACACACACACACACACACACTCACACACACACTCACACACACACACACTCACACACACACACTCACACACACACACACACACACACACACACACACACACACACACACACACACACACACACACACACACTCACACACACACTCACACACACACACACACTCACACACACACACACACACACACACACTCTCACACACACACTCACACACACACACCACACACACACAGACACACACACACACACACACACACTCACACACACACAGACACACACACTCACACACACACTCACACACACACTCACACACACACAGACACACAAACACACTCACACACACATACACACACACACACACACACACTCACACACACACACACACACACACACACACACACACACACACACACACACACACACACACACACGAACATGTAAACACACTCTCAGCAGCTAACATGACCTGATCTCACGTCCAGGTTTCAGCATTTTCCTGAGATGGTTTGTATTTGTGAGCCCTGGTGGCTCTGTCAGCTGTGTTGGCTACTTCAGGAGCAGAGAGAGGATGCAGAGTAAAGAGCAAGTGTTTGGAAGAGACAAGGAGAGAGACTTGTCTCTCTCCTCAGACTTCTTCCCAGTGGCCTGTGGTTGGGAATGAGCACAGTATTCCCTGTGCCCACTTTCCCAAGTGAGGCCTGTGTCTCACACACCTGGGAGACAGCCACCTGGGGAACTTCACAGACTTCTGACACCTTCAGCCTCTGAAGTTCTGCCACAGAACAGCTGGACTTGTCCAGGTGGATCACTGGGCAGGAACGCTGCCTCTTTCAGCAGTGCCAGTCAGTTGTCACTGGTCCTTCATTCAGGATGAGTGACAGTTTGAAGGTGGAAAGCAAGTGCAGTTGGAGGGAGACTATTTTCTGGTGAATCTAGACTCTGGAGGCATTAGGCCAGTGGATCCCCATGAAAGTTTTACAAAATACAGACTGGGAAACTGAGGCATGGAAGACTGCACTGAAGGTTTGCCTTCCCTGCTGAGCAGCGAGACCCCAATCTGCCCCAAGTTTCCAGTCCCATCCAAGCAAAGGACACTTGGTGTCTACTGTGAGCATGAGACACTCTTAGAAATAAATAGTCCCTCTGGGGAAAGTGGGGGTGTCACAAGGCTGTGTTTCTCTTCATGGTCCCACTGTACAAAGCTGGCCTCATTCTGTCTTTCATCCTTTTGTTTATTCAACAGCCGTGCACTGGGAGCTAATGATGTACCAGGAACAAGACAGAAAAGGTACAGTTTCAGTTCTCCAAGGGCTTGGAGCCTGGGAAAGGCACACAAAGGAATGGGATCATTTCTCTCAGAGATATTTCTATTTAAAAATATCCTGAATCTATTTCCTGGTTGAATGGATGGCCAAAGTGTAGGACATCCATACAAGGCAATACTAAGCAACAGAAAGGCATGAACTATGATGCTGGAACAGCACAGGGGAACCTCAGTCATAGCCCACTGAGTGAAAGGTGCTGGACACCACCACTGGGATAGGTAATTGTCTTGTTGCTGTAACAAAACGCCAAACCAAAGCAACATGTTTGGCTCTCAATCATATTTCTAGGTCTCATTGTTTTTATCCAGAAGCTTTCAGCATATCTAAAAGTCAACTTATTTTTTTTTTTAAAATCCTGTCATTTTGAATGAGCCTAGACTTTTTAGTCCCTTCCCTACACCATGAAAACTTGTGGCCGGGTGTCTCACGTGGCAAGCAGTAGCTGGTTTTGCTCTGTCAGCTCTGAGGCTTTGTGCATGTTCTTTGCCTATCTCCCTTCCAAACTTCCCCTTACACTCCTTCAAATAAACCAAAGCCCAGACTTTCATCATCTCACAGATGTGTTAACAGAGCACACAGCATATGCCAAATTGTATTGGATGATGGGTGGTTTGCTGGAGGAGGTAGAGGCGTGGTAAATGCCTCTTTGGGTTCTCGGAAATAACTAGAGGAAGCAGGCACTGAAAAGGGGGCAGACACCAGCCTGTGTCAGGCAAGGCTGTGGAGGGGGAGGAAAGGCTCCTTTAAATGGAGTGGAAGGTTTGTGTGTCTTGTCCTATGTCCTCCCCCGTCCCCTGTAAAGATGGCGCCAGTCTCGCCTTGAAATGCAGAGTGAACAGACAATCAATAGCTCCTTACTTCTGGTCAGGGTGTGGTAACAGCTAGGCCATTAGTACACTGTTGGGCTGTTTCCATGGACATGTGTTTCCCCGAAGCCACTACAGCATTTCCGAGGCACTTGGCTTCCTCTCCTAGCTAGCCTGCACAGCCTCTGGGAGGAAGGGCTTTAGTTCTCTGTGCTTATGAAGAAGGTAATGCATGTCAAATTGCCTTGGCTCACCCAGGCAATTGTGCACCTTTGAAAGGTGCAGGGAAATGTCTCTCCATGGTCAGATTGGCCCATCACACACATCTGTTCTCTTGACCAAACTCCAGCAATCTGCCCTCACTTTGCTGCATACTCCACAACCTGCTGCTGGCTGGAGTCCCAGGCCTGGGCAGGAGACTGCACAAAGTCAGTAGACTGGAGTCCTGGATGTCCCCAAGCATTGAGAGCAGCAGTCAAAGGAGTCAGCATTCATGGGTCCCCCACAGCATAAGGGTCTCCCCCAAGAAACCTACAAGGGATTCTGAAAAGACTCAGAGGAAAAGGAGAGGGAAGAGAGGATTTGCCTGTAGAAAAAAAAATATTCTCAGCGCTTCAGGGGAATGCTGGGAGGGAACTGTAGCCAGGATCTCGATAGCTTCTGGAAGGCAGTCATCTTGCAGGGCGGGCTCTCTCCTCTCTTCTCCATCCCTCCCCTCTCCTTTCTTCCCCTCCCCTCCCCTCTTCTCTCCTCTCCCCTTCTTTTCTTTCCCCTTTCCTCTTCCCTCCTGGGATGTCACAGTCACCGATGGCGGTTCTGGGAACTTGAGCAGGCGAGGCTTTGCTGTTGGAGGAAGTGGGTCACAGACAGTTTATACACGGTTCTTAGCCCCTTCTTTGCTATCTCTGCTTTGTTTCTGCCGTGAGGTGAAGGACTCGTCTGCTTCACACCCCCACCACTATGGCACTCTGTCTGATCACATGGGGTTAAGAACCCACAGACGGAACCCTCTGAGGCCATGAGCCCAAGCAAAGCCTTCCTCTCTTGGGTTAAATCTATCAGGTACTTTGTCAAAGCAACAAGCATAGTAAATGACACTATTTGAACTTAAACACTATCACCGTGGTTCCTGAGTCCCCATAAGGTTTGCATTTCTGCTATATTATTCATAAGACATGGATAAAATAACCCTCACTAGTTGTAAAGTCATTACTGACAAACTGGAACTTTAGTTCTCCGATGACCACCCAAACCACTTGTGGAACACTAGGGCTGTTTGGGAAGAACATGGAACCTTTAGGAGGTAGAGCCTTACCTCCTAAATATGTCATTTGGGGGCAGGGTGTGAGCTTTGAGGGTTTATAGACTGGCTTCTATCTATAAATGCAATGTGATAGGCTGGACTCAAGCTCTTGCTGCCATGCCTTGCCCACCATAGCAATCTGTATTCTCTATGGAATAATAAGTCAAAATAAACCCTTTCTCTCTTAAGTTTCTTTTGTCAGGGTATTCTACCTGTGGTGGTAGAATAGGAATGCCCCCCCCAGACTCATATGTTTGAGACCTTGGCCCAAAGGGAGTAGCATTATTAGGAGGTGTGGCCTTGTTGGAGGAAGTGTGTCACTGTGGAGGCGGGCTTTGAGGTCCCCTATGCTCAAGCTAGGCCTAGTGTGCCATATGGTCTCCTTTTGCTGCCTGGGGATCAAGATGTAGAACTCTCTCTCAGCTCCTTCTCCAGCTCCATGCCTGCCTGCACCTGGCCACATCCTGCCATGATGATAGGGGTCTAAACCTTGTAACTGTAAGCCAGCCCCAATTAAATGTTTTCCTTTATAAGAGTTGCTATGGTCATGGTGTCTCATCACAGCACTAGAAATCCTTCCTAAGACAGTATCAAAGCAACAAAACAAACAAATGCACCACTGACATCCATTCCTTCTCCTCTCCCTTCCCTTCGTCTCTTCTACTCCCCTCTCCCTTCTCCTCTCCTTTTCCTTCTATCCTCTACCCGTCTTCCTGCTCCCCTCTCTGTTGCCCTCCTTTCTTCTCTCGACCACAATATATATTTTGTCCCTACGGGGCAATACACATTTACCAGTGATCACTGTAGGTAGGTGTGGCCAGCAAACAATATCCTGGCATGTGATGTGCTCTGGAGATGTGCTTGCTTTGCTTCCTGTCTACTGTGTCTCTTGTCCCTTGTCTCTGTCTTGCTGACTCCTCCATCTCGCTACATGAAAGGTGCATGTAGGAGCTGCGGTCTTAGATCATGACTGCAAGAGTCACTCTCTGCATGGACCTGGGTCCCTGAGGACTTCATGGAGCAGAACTGCCTTACTCACTGAATTGCTCCTCTGGGATCTTTCTGAGAAATAAATACAATTGTGTTTTCCTTGCAACACTGTTACCCAGGGGTCTTGGTTAATATCAGCTAAGTTTAATCCCAATATACCCTAAGATTTCTAGTTGAAAAACACAAATGCTGGAAGTATAACATAAAATTATCAAAGTAGATGAAGTCAGCATTGCAAACTGTAAAAGCACCGATGACATGTTTCAGGTTTTTTTTTTTTTTTTTTTTTTTTTTTTTTTTTTTTTTTTTTTTTTTTTTTTGCAACAGCTTAAAAAACGATTCATGTTTTGTTGACAGAAAAGCAAAGCAAAGAAGACTGGGCTCAGGAAGGAGATGGACCGAGCTTTCAGTGTCACAGTGAGGAGATAGATGAGTGCCAGCATTCTGTGTGTCAGGGTCACACACCTCTACCACCATTAAAAAGAAAATCACATGTGGTGGAATTTATTCTCATTCCAAATGTTCTACCTCATTCCTAGAATAAGACTGTTCACTCACAGCTTTTCCCATGTGACACTGGCAGTGGTTCAGTAAGCAAAATATTAACCTCTGCCTTTGGACACTGAGGATAGCCCCGTGACTTGTTTGGCCAACAGGCTGTCCGTGGCTGTGACGCGGTCAAGACCTTTATGGGACCTGAGTTTTGACTGCCTTTTTACTCCTCTGCCATCTACTATGAGAAGGACACAGCCTTCAAAACAAACCCCTTACATGAAAACACATTTTAATCTGGATATGCTCCACAAACCATCTCAGAGATTTCTTTAAAATGATTCGAAGCAGCTGTATTTGGATATAATTCAATATATAGACTGTACCCACCTAGATGATGCAATCAGTATGTCTTTGTATAGTCAAAGAGCCATGCAGCCTTCACATTTCCAGGATACATTTAATTCCTGCTCCCTAACGCCTCTTCTCACCACTAGGCAAGCACTCACCTACTCTCCGGCTCTATAGATGCTCCTATTTCTAACCATTCATATATAAAGAATCACTTGTTACAATCCATCTTCATCCATGTTGTAGTATTTATCAGAACCTTTTTCCTTTTTATTGCCAAATCATAGTATATTGGACGAATACACCAATTTTATTTACGTATCCATCTGAACTTTTGATAACCACAGAAATGCATGGGGGAAGAGTGAGCTTCACTTCATTTTTAAGTGACTTTACAATGGCATTTGCATATTGAAAAAATTGACTCATGCCTCTTTTAAGCACACACTAGTTCAATTTCTCACAGTAGATGAATAGCTCAGCAGATTATTTCTAGATTAGCCTCTCTGAGACTTACTGGAACAATATCCCCAGATGCAGCCAACTCTTGGTCATGGAGAAAAGGATGTTTCTCTTGACATGTCTGAAGAACTGAGGCAGAGTTGAAAGGAGTGAATTTTGGAGGAAGATGTTACCTTCAGCCTGGGAGAACAAAAAGTCTTTTAAGCTCCAGGTTGTGGTTCTTATATGGACTTGAAATTCTAGATGGTTCGTAGCGACTGAATGGTTCTTTCCTTGAAGTGCAGATAATGAAATATATCTAACAGGTTCACAGGGTGTTATGACACCCCACTGTACATTTGCTGTGAATATAACTGTCAATTCTTCTTTTGTGCCTATATTTTTGAGTCTCTTTAGTTTAACTAAGCTACAGTATAGTTGAACGTTCTTAGGACAACCAGCTCCCAAATAATGACATTGAGATTTCTTATTAATTATGAAAGGTTGGCCTTATTTGATGGGGGATGTTCTTCCTTATATATGTTTCTCTTATTTGTTGGTGAATAAAACACTGATTAGCCAGTAGCCAGGCAGGAAGTATAGGCGGGGCTACAAGACAAGAAGAATTCTGGGGAAAGGAGGCAGAAAGAAGCAGGCAGGGAGAGATGCCATTTGGCAACTGGGAAGAAAGGATGCACCAGATGTTCTTTGGTAAGATAAGGCCATGGAGAAATACATAGATTAATAGTTATGGGTTAATAATTAAGAGAGAGTGCCGGGCAGTGGTGGCACATACCTTTAATCCCAGCACTCAGGAGGCAGAGGCCTGTGAATCTCTGTGAGTTCGAGGCCAGCCTGGTCTAAGGAGCTAGTTCCAGGACAGCTAGGGCTATTATACAGAGAAACCCTGTCTTGAAAAACAAAACAAAACAAAAAAAACAAAACAAAACAAAAATAAGGAGAAAGAGCTAGTCAATAAGAAGCCTGAGTCATTGGCCAATGGTTTCTAATTAATATAAGTCTCTGTGTGTTTATTTGGGGCAAAGTGGCTGTGGGACCAATGGGATAGAAATTTCAATTAGGCTTGTTCCCAACTAGATCTTATAACTTAAATTAACCTATTTATATTAATCTACATTTTGCCATTACCTCTCCTCCATACTGTCTCACTGGTGAATTCCTTGCCTCTCTTCTTCCCAGAGTTCCCAACTCTTCCTGGAAGCCCTGCCTACCCCCTCCTGCCTAGCCATTGGCCATTCAGCTCTTTATTAAACCAGTCAGAAAGCACCTTGGCAAAGACACATCTTCACAGTGTACAAAAAGATTATCCCACAACACTATAGGTTTACTAGTCTCCAGGTTCAGATATATTTGTATACATGTTCAGATCCCGACAGCTCTCTCCTGTAAGGAAGATGCCACAGTGAAAAGAAGTCTGCAATGGAGACAGAACAATTGTCTTTTTCTTTTTTTTATCTCATACATTATATCCTTAGTGCACTTACCTCCCTCCAATCCTTATAGTCACCCTCACCTCCCCCTTCCCCAGATCCACTCCTCCATTTCCATTGGGCTGCCTGATCCAGCCTTGATAAGAAGGTTTGTGCCTATCTTACTGTAATTTATTAAGATAGAGAAAATTTCCTTGGAATGGTGACAGTTGACACTAGGGCTGGAGCCAGTATCTCACAGTGTGCACTTTAAAAACACAGCAACATGTTGTCCCATTGTTTTGATTTATAGGAATCCCAATGTCTAATTTAGTATGAAAATCAATTATTATAAAAAAGAGCAAGAGGATTTTATTAAAAAAACATTTAGATCAAGAAGGGATGTGGATTTAGAAAAGATATTTTTAAAAAACCTACATGGGAAAAAATAAATGTAGAGAATACCCAAAATGCCTATGGGAGCAGATAGGACTAGCCAGCGGGCGGGAAGACTGGAAGATCAACACATTCTATCATTGATAGTAACTATAGTCAAAAGAAGGGCAAGACTGATAACATCAAACGCACTTGAATAACCCTTTGATAAAAATAAAATTAAAAGGCAAAGCAAATTATATATCTAGAAACCAAAGGAAAGGGGAATAGATCATGAGCTGCTGCACAGATAAAGGCTGCACTTAGGTAGAAGGAAGAGCCTCAGATGCTTGGAGTTAAGGGTCAGCGTTTGCTTTTTCTGCAGGTGAGAACTTGTGTGACTCTCAGACTTTCCCATAGATTATTTTCAGTTCTGTTTACACTTTTTGAAAAACATGAGACCCATTTGTAGCTCACAAGTTGTACAATAATCATTTGGGTTCCTGATTTGACCCATGCACACTATTTTGGCTACTTCCATTATTAAAAAGAACTTGAAAAAAAAAAAGAAAATACAGGTATGAATCTCAAGAAATTAAAAAATGATGAGTAAAAATTAACACAAGTGAAACACTAAAGAGAAATTTATTAATACAGGCAAAGGCTGAAGTAAGTGGCATAGGAAAGAAATGTAATGAGGAGAGACAACAAATATATTCAAACATTGGTTCTGAAAATGCATAAAACAGGAGAGCCTCTTGCAGTCTGAGTAAACGCTGGAAATGGATCGAGGAAGAAATGAAAACTTGAGTAGGACAATTTCCACAGAGGAATGTTGACTCAAGATTTACCCCTGAAAAGGAGCCAGAATCACTTGACATTCAACAAGTAATTTCACATTTGTAAAAAATAATATCAATTCTTTGAGAATTCCATATGTATTTTAACCATCACCCTTGGATCCACCCACGTCCCTACATGCCCACCCAACTTCGTGTTCTCTCTCGTTCTCTTTAAAACCTCATTGTCCGGCCTCGGCAGCCATCTTCCACTAACTCACCAAAATGACGAAGACAAAGGGCAAGAGGAAGGGCAGTCGCTATGTTTCCTAGGCCTTTTAGGAAGCATGGAGCTGTCCTTTGCCACTACATGCGAATCTACAAGAAGGGTGATATTGTAGACATCAAGGGAATGGGCACTGTTCAAAAAAGGCCCCATAAGTGTCACCATGGCAAACCAGGAAGAGTCTACAGTGTCACCCAGCATACCGTGGGCATCACTGTAAACAAGCAAGTTAAGGGCAAGTTTCTTGCCAAGAGGATTAATGTTCGGATTGAACACATCAAGCACTCAGAGCAGAGACAGCTTCCTGAAGCCGGTGAAAGAAAACGACCAGAAGAAGAAGGAAGCCAAGGAGAAGGGCACCTGGGTTCAGTTGAGGCGCCAGCCTGTGCCACACCGAGAAGTACACTTTGTAAGGACTAACTCGAAGGGGCCTGAGATGCTGGAGCCCATCCCATATGAATTCATGGCCGAATGTACAAAAAAGAAATAAAAGACCTGGACTGTAAAGGGTTTTTCTTAAAACAAACAAACAAAAACCCCCGTTGTCTACATTTAAAAAAAAAAAAAAAGAAGAAATGAAAGATGCTAAAGCAACAGATAAAAATGGAAAGTTGTAGAAATTGTCTTCCTCTTGGGAAGTTAAAAGCCAGAGGCTCTAGAATTGGAGCTGCAAGTAGGTTTTGCCTTGGGTGCCAGCTTGCCTAAGTGGGTGGTATCTGCTGGAGCCCAGAGGGAGCAGATGAGGTCATCTGACATCTAGTGGGTGAACATGGAATCCACTTTGCTATTCCCAACTCAACGTGAAATATGAAATCAAATGGGTCTAATGAGCCAGTTCCCACAAATAGAGCCAGGAACCGCGGCGTGATGCCTTCCACCCTTCTGAACAATTTGTTTGAGACAATTTCCAAACTCAGTAAATTTCCAAACTCAGTCCTGGGTTAAGGACTTCTACCTTGGAGAGAGAAAGCAAGGGAATTGAAGAGGACCTGCAGCTGCCACGAGTAAATCTTCATTATTATAAAAAAAAAAAAAACGGAAGCGTGGCTTTACTGTCCTCAATTTTATGATGAAGTAAAATAAAACGGGAAGGAAGAGCAAGAGAAATGATCCCTCAGCAAATGCCCTCAAACCTAGCACGTGTTTACTTAAGCGACTCTACAAACATAACCCTGGGTGTCCGTTAAATCAGCAGGCATGTCAGTTGGCACTTCTGGTTACGGACCATTTTATAGTCAGAGCCGTAAAAGCCATTTGCCCTCTGTCTCCCAACCAATCAGGATCCAGGCAAGAGGAAGCAAGGCTGAAGTTGGCCAGCTTTCTCCTGACTTTCCACATCCTGATTTTTCAGAATGCCACCAAAAATTGCCTCCCCGGGTTAGGAAGGTCCCTTGCCTGCCTTGCTCACCTAAGGAGCAGGGGATGAATAAACAAGAAGATCAGAGGTGGAGCAGTCACTGGTCATGGTGCTGGCGATATCCACCGTGGGAACCATCCAAGTAGACAGCCGCGAAGGTGTGCCCATGCAGACTGGATTTGATGTCAGGGCTGGGCCACATACAGGTGACCTTGACTTGCCCTTGCCTCTCTTTGGCCTCCTCTCTATCACTGCATTATTGACACAGAGGCTGCCCAGTCCTGACTATCCTGGCCTTGCAAACGATGCATCTTAAGGCTTTCCCCAGACGTCTTCACCTCTGGGATCCCCCAAATCTGTGGTCTTCCCTCACACCCGCTATTTCCTAATTCTTAAGACATTTCTTCATTTACGAATACCACTAAGTAGCAGTCCTCACAACCCCAGTGGGCACTGGGACAGTCCCGTCTCATCCCCCACTCCATCGATGCCTGGACATTTTGTCTGTTGCCGGCCTCTCCAGTCACAACAGGCTGGGATCAATTTTCCAGTGGCAGCTTGGAAATAATAGTGTAAAATGTATATTAATACAGAAATATATTGTGAAACTGTCCTTAAACAAACAAATGAGCCACTTTAAAATATTACTGCTATAAATGACCATGACAGTAGCACAGCACATATAATAAAAAATAACCGCTGAAGAGAATCTGCTGAGTTACTATAGTAATAAACCAGATGTGATTATTATCATTTAACACGGTCATTGAATACCATGAATCCCTGAAGCCATTAAAATATTTATGATTAAACATTTGCTATTCCTTATAACAGAACATATAGTTGGGTGCTAAAAAACAGTTGAAGTATTACTTCAACCAATCTGTGCCAGTTCAGTAAAGGAGATCAACCAACATCGGTGGTGGTTTTCAGAGGAGAGAGAAGTGGCCGCCCCTCCATAACTGGACACATTTGGGCATGTTTCTGCTGTGATTATATACTCCGTTGGTGCAGGGTAGGGTGCTTTGATCACACACCACTGAAGTGAGAACCCATTCATTCTCAGTGTTCGGGGACATAGGTGGTCTCAGGGCTGCTGGTCATTCTTCTAAGGTCATTGCAGGTGGAGAGAGGTAGAGCCCTTTTGTATCTCTTGTATTTGTCTTGAGTGTCTTCGAGGAAGGAACTTCACCAGCAAACCTCTGCTTGGCCAGTTCTAGCCTATGTGCCAGGAAAACCAAGTGCTCAAGGGAGCAGCCTGAGGGCACACAGTGGGAGGTGAGGAAGAAATACCTTCACTAAAGTTATGATACCCCCCGGCTCTCCACTGTACATACCCACATTGTTCCCCTCACGATTGTTTAAAGTTAAATCAGTCCAGTTAACTCCAAGGTGCGGTTTTAGTCCCTCCCAATTTTAATGAGACTTCCCTGTACAATGTGCCTGCCTCCCATGCAATTGGACTCTACTTTGTATCTATGCTAGGCAGAGTCAGCTTCTCTGTGGTCAGAAGGAAACCCACCCGGCCACTGAGCAGTCTGTCCTGCTAATAGCCCACGCGTGGGTTAGCTTTGTTAGAAAGAAGAGCTGGGTGAGAATTCTTCACCATAATCACTTCAGACTTCGATGAATGTTTTAATTACTTTCACCATAAAAATGAAAATCGATGAGCTCTCTTTTAGATGGATAGCAACAGCATCTCTGTTGAGACAGGGGTCTTCCAAAAAAAAAAAAATCTAGGTGCTTGAAACTCTGAGAATAATATGAAAAGAAAGAAATAATTTTAGAAAGAGACCTAGAAATGGCTGACAGATCTGATCATAACTGGAAGCATGATATTTAAGATATATTATATAGCATCACATGGCCTCATGACTTGCCAAAGTGTCAGTTTTCTCATGCAACCTTGGCAATTATACATATTGGAGTGATGTATAGAAAACATTTATCTCTGCTGCCATATGGATAATAGGTATTTAATAAACATTAATTCATTAAATGATGAATGAATGGTGAATTTACTCCCTGTTTCCACACTACCATGATAACAACCCAGTGCCTGCCATAAGTAGTCACCTATCGGGAGCTCATTTGGCTCGCAGCATGTCTCTCCAGCTTCTCAAGTGGCTTTGGCAGTGTGACACAGCCCTGTCATGTGGGTTCCATATTTGCCTTTAGGCTTCCAAGCTTTAGTCACATAGTCTACCCTGTTCTTCTTGTGGCTTCACATCTGTGGGTTCGGTAAACTGGGCAGTGGTCTGACATGTGAGCAGGGGCTCTCAGAAAGCCTCTAAAGAGGAGCTCGAAAGAGTTTCCAAGAGTCCTGCGGTTCAGTCAATCTAATGAACTATTGGATCATTAGAGACTTTGCCATCAACCAGTCATTAGCTCAGCAACCATTCATTGACAACAGGGTTCTCCTGCTTTAAAAGGCTTCCATCAAAATGCACCCAGGGCATTGCTGAAAAAAGGGGATCCACTTGCTGTTTGATTCAGCTACTGCAGCCACAAGGTGGGGCTGGTTTGGAACAGCAGCTTAAACACTCAGCCCAGGAGGGGTGCCATGGAGTCCATCCTCTGCCCATGAGCTGGGTGAATCTCATTTGCTGGGGCTTTCTGCAATTCTAGTTCTTGTGGGGTTTCCTTCAACCCTTTGTTCTTGTTGACCTCTGACCTTTGGGTCTCTCTTGGACCCAAAGACAATTCTTTCTTCTTCTCTGACAGTGTCTTTTAGAACCTCCAATCACTATCATACCATTTAACAGCCCAGAGTGACAGTTCTGTGCACATGTGTGTGACAGATGTTACATTGAAACTGGGTTTAGCAAATAACTAACTGCTAGATGGGAAATGAAGCTGGAATATAATTTTTTTTTTTTTTTGGTAATAGTTCCTATGTCATACTACATCTTGGCAAGTCTCTGTCAGCCTATCTCCTAAATGTCTCCCTCTGCTGTCTAGCTACTCTGCCCTGTCAAAACCCCCCCCCCCCAACTTGTGTTGGCAGAGGTTCTGTCCCACCTGGTCCCACAGCTGTTTAACCCCAAATAAACACACAGAGAATAATGTCCATTTTTACACTTGAGTTCTCAGGCTGCACCTAGAACTTGAAATTTGGTGTTGTTATGCAGGGTAATTTACCTTTGACTTGGACTCTATCTGAAGGTGGCCAAAACAACTCACTGAACTATTTGCTAAATAAAGTTCAACTAAGAGATATGATTATCCTGAGACATTTGTGAGTATTCAAATACTGTTTGCACCGGGCAGTTATGGCACAGGCCTTTAGTCCCAGCACTCAGGAGACAGAGGCAGGCAGATCTCTGTGAGTTCGAGACCAGCCTGGTCTACAAAAGCTAGTTCCAGGACAGCCTCCAAGAGAAACCTTGTCTCGAAAGCCACAGAGAAACCTTGTCTCGAAAAATCAAAATAGAACAAACAAAACAAACAAACAAACAAACAAACAAACAAAAATCTGGTCGCATCAGCTCCTGGTCTTCCTTGTTTTAGGAAGCTGTGTTGGAGAGCCTGTTGTCCACACTGTGTTGGCCCAGGCCCTGTACTTCACTGCCGTAAAGCTTAGTCTCAGAAGAGCAGGCTTGTTGTGTTGTACATGGAGCGCCAGTTGTGCTGCAAGAATATGCTTCTAATGTTTCCATGAGAATATATATTGTCCAATGTGTAAATCTTTATTTCAAGCATTTTGAGTATTAGCATTTAAATTTTGTTACTATCTAAACACTGGCAAAACTATTTTGAGGACAGAATGCTTCTGCTAAAGAAATACAGGCCTTGTTGGGGGAGGTGAGACCCCCTTCAGAGTGGGTCCGGCTGAGCCATCTGATTCATTTCAGCTCTAGATTTCCTAGTTTTTGATAGACTAACTGCTAGTAATTTTTTTAAGCAGGAGAGAGCCTATTAATTTTAGTTCATTTATCTTTATATTTACTTTAATGTTTAGCAGAAACCATTATTTAGTTATCTCCATTTTTAAAAAAGCATTTAAGCCACAGGACAGAGACAATCTTCTTGCTGGTGGAATGCTACTTTGTGCTGATATTAATTCCTTCAAGGATTCTGGATGGAACTTAAGCAACTATGACAATAATTGCTCTCCTGATTATTTCCTAACCAAGTCTTTATGCTATCAGCAATTGGAAGTTCCCATTAAACATTAACCCCTTGAGTCATACAGGCCTCTGGGAAGCAGACATTATCAGACCCCATATTTAATTCTTTCTCATTGGTGTGATTAAATACCCAGATAAAGCAACCTGAGGGTGGGCAGGTTTATTTTAACTCATGTTTAGGGGAATCATGCTTGGCGAGGCTTGGCAGCAGGAGCTCCTTGTGACTCTCGCAGTTAGAGCTTGCTCATACCAGGGAGGATTGAGAAGCAGATTCTAGAGAGGAAGTGGGGCCAGGCAATAAACCTTCAGGCCTACCCCTCCTGTGACACTTCCTTCTGCTAGACACAGCTCCCTAAGGCTTCACAGTTCCCTAAAGAGTGTCACCAGCTGGGCACCAAGTATGCAAATGAGTGACCCTTCGAGGAGCATTTTATATTTAAGTCATAAGGAATTTCAGCTGCCCCTCCCCTTTTTGAGGCAAGGTCTTAAGTAACCAAGGCTGGCCTCCAACTCAGTATGCAACAGAGGCAGATCTTGAATTGTTGATTTTCTTGCTTTGACTTCCCAAGTGCTGGGGATATTGGTCTGAGCCACCACACCCAGCTCCAACAAACCTATTTTGCACTATGTCACTTACAGATATTCACTTCAAGAAAGTGACTCTGGAGTCTCCTGTTACCATGACTACTGAAAGGTTCAGGCATTACACTGGGCTGCCTCTGTTACCTGGCAGAATCCACTCAGGCAGTACCCTGGTCGGCCCAGGGTTCCATGGGAACTAAGTCTGCACGCAGGTGCAAAGGACCCCTTTAAAAGACAGACCCCGCCCACTTACACGCTCTTCTCTCTACTCTGTCTCCCACCTATGCTCTCTCTCTGCCTCTCTATGGCGACCGGCCATGGCGGTCAGCCATTACCCCTGTTCCTCTTGTCTCTCAGGCTCCCTACTCTGCCAGGCCTATAATAAACTGGTTAATGTGTCTAATAGTCTGATGTCTCATCTTGCGCCTCTTCTTTTATTTCTAATTTAAACAAAAGAATAACAACTACCACATGTATTTTCAGCACTTGTCTGTCTCTCTGCCTGGATAACTCAGAGCAAACCAGGAACTTGTCTGTACTACCTGTGTGGAGAGCTGTCTTTGCAGGGCTGCAGTCAGAACCAGCCGAGCAGCCAGAGGTTCGTACCTGAGAAGGGGAGTGTGAACTAAAGAAAGGCTACCTAAAGGCATTCAAGTAAAAGACGAAGAAACGGAAATACAATCAGGAGGACAAATCAGTCAACAGTGAAATGCCAGGAGTGTATTTTTCACCACTCTTATATACCTTAACCAAAATGGGAACATGGTATCATGTATACAGAGCAAAGAGACTTTTCTTCATCTTTTTCTTCAAGGATTCAGTAATCACAGCTTAGATTCAATTTCTCGATACCTGGCCTTGAGGGATAGGAGCAGCCACACCTCAGACCAGGTCTGTTGTTATTTAGAACAAGACAGCCAAGGCCAAGATCAAACATCCTACTGTAGCCATCCATGCCTTTGACCTTTAGGTCTTATGACTTACTGAGGACAGTTTTGAACTCTCTGCCCTTGAGCCAAGATGGAGTGCAGCCATCTTATGGGCACTGACAAGCCTGTTACCTGCACAGGGGCTGACATGCAAAAGTTACCTGATAAGTTAGTTGACAGGATGACAGGACCAATGAATCTCTGTAGAGAGGAACGACTCCCTTGAAGTCACCAGGTAAGAAATAGACTCAAGACTCAAGGCCATGGCTGCTAGACCCCCAGGTGGGAGTTCTTCCATGTTGAGTAATAATTTCCTTTGTTAACCAATGTAGAAATAAAACCTGAGTATTGCCACTCTTATGGTGGAAGGAGCCACAGACCATGGGCAAAGCCCCCAAAACATCACTTAGCATCTTGGAAGTCTGGCTTTGAGACAGTAGAGAGACTAGAGAGACATGGAGTGGGTGAGATGATGTGGAATGGAGGGTTGTGTAAAAATTCTTTTCTTAAATGAAAAGCCCAAATAAAGTAAATAAATGAAAACATAAATCACTGTGTCTTCTCCAGGCTCCTGGCTGCGGGAAAACAAATTAGAAAGGGCTTGAATGAAAGGCGTATTGAAGAGGCTTGGCTTGAATTAAGTGGTTATATATTTTCAAAGCACTTTGTTAGGTTCTGTAAAAATAGCAAATAAAAAGGTAATAATATCCCCTGGCTCTTTGAGGCAAGTGCGAGTGGTAGAGTAAGTTTGGGTGCGGAGGTGGGGGATTTAAGTGTCTGGGCCTCAGTAGAGGGCAAAGAAAAACATTCACTTCACTGGTACGTGCATTCTGTCCCTTAATAATTCATGACGAGGTGCTGCTTTTCCAGACAGATATCATGTGTCTTTCTTACAACACCCACTCTCCTCTTAAAATGGCCTCAAATGAAATGGAAGGCCGTGACTTGAAGTTTTTATTCTTGTGACAGACAGTCCTCCTCAGGAGTCACTTCAGGGCTATCAAATAGTTAGAATTTGAGGGCGTGTTTTATAATCACTTTATTCATAGTTTGAAAAATGTTAATAAAGATAATTGCAACCAGCATCCATCCACCACAGGAATCAAAAGCTGTTTTGTAACCCTCCTTGACCTGCTGTGTTAGTAATTTAAAAATAAGAGTTCGCTGGAGAACTTGGTCGCTTTTGCAAATGTTCAGGAGTTTGGGCAACCCTCCAATGCTATAGGAGAAAAAGTTACCAGGGACTGGATGAACTTTCTCCTTGTTAAGAAAGGGTTAGGTCCTTTTGTTTGTAAGTGGCAGGTGGGTTGTACAATTTCAGTGTAATTTCAGAAAGCCATCTTCTGAACATAATAAACATGTCTGCAATAATAGGATTCAGAAAATAGCAAAATGCATTCCAGACGCCCTTTGATTGTGCATATAGAACAGAGAATTTAGCTATAATTGGCTATAACACAGTTATGGACAGCAAATGACACACCATAGAGTTGGGTGGTGCAATTCTGATTAGAGATGGTATGTTTCACACAAATGCCAGGAATAAAGCAGCGGCAGGTACCCAGTGACACAGCACATCCCCCCATTTTTGCCTCCCTCCCTCCCTCCCTCCCTCCCTCTCTCTCTCTGTTCTTCCTTTCTGTTTAATGAAATCATAAATTAGACCAGAAAACTTATTCTATTATTTCTCAACTGATCAATTGTCAGCCAATACACCATTTTCTTCAGCGGCTACAACTGTATGAAAGGGGGAAGTAGGAGCCCACGGAGAATTGACTTTTGGAGAACTAGATGTAATTTGAATCAAGAATTATAATAGGAAATAAACCATTACAATAAACAAGGAAACATGTACACAATTACTTTCATGGTGTAATTTTATTCACTCTAGTTGAGAAAATAAAGAGATAATACTGACCGTAGCACCTGGGTATTTAATGCAAACTATAAAATCTATTATATTAAACAAAGTCAAAAGCAATGTGAAAGATCTTGAATCTATTCAAGGCATGCACCTCATTACAGACTTAGCAAATTAAAACACAAATAGGATTAGAAAAGAATAATGTAACAATCTCCCACCAGGTCCCTGGAGCATTAAGTCATAAATTGGGTTTGCATTAAATTGCGCCTGCAGTATTGAATTCAGGGAAAGAGCTGTGGGCTGGAGATAAACCATGCTGGGCTACTCACCAACTTTGGCAAAGCTATGCGTTTTCCAAGACGTGCAGTAAATTTGTTAGACTAAAACAGCTCCAAAGAAAGAAATTGAGCACTTCATATCTCAATTTAAAAATGTCCTGTGCCGTGTCACATGTGGCCTGCCTAGATAGAAACATGGACAAGCTCACATGTGAATTGGAGCTGTGTTTGCTGGTTCAGTGTGGGAACTTTTAACTTTATGCACTGTTTAATACCAGGCACATTTTAAATGAAACAAATGAAACTGCTCAACGTGGCTCTTAATGGATTTTATTTTGCTTTTTGTTTGCTTGAGTCTGTATGGGTAGAAAGAAAAGAAGGCACACGGAGAACTGTGGGTTTTTTGGGCTCCAGATGAGCATTTCCTTTAATTCTGCAGGAGGCCCAGACCTAACTTGTTCTGAGTGATCCACAGAAAGATGTAGAAGACATTTAAAAAAGCAGACAAGTATTTTTTTAAACCAGTATTTGAAGTGACCCTCACTTTCACAAATATTCCTCCTCAAGGCATTCCTCTTATTATCATGAGCTATGTCAGGGTTGGTTTTTCACTCTCTGGATAAGTGAGGGCTGGGTCAGAAAAAGAGAATTTGCTCCGAGTTTTCTATGTCACTCATGTTTCAGTCCTAGGGTTAATTTTTCTGTTGCCCGCAGATAGGCTGGCAAACTATGCAGAAAGCCTCTGGCTATTGGCCCTCATTTCTTAGACCACTTTCAGGTATGGAATACAATTGATTTTCTCTCCCTTTACCTTGACATCTTAAGGCTGTGATGAGAACGGAGGGAAATCCATGTAAAACGCCTAAGAGATACTAATTAAAAAATACTAGTCACCTGCTTTCACTTCATCACGAAGAGTAGGGCATGAAAATGACATTTGCAAGGTGTCCAGAGCAAGCCTTAGGCTGCTGCATTGGGTGGGCAAGCATCCTCTGGCTCCAGTGAAGCACAAGGAGTCGTAAGGGGGGCGTAGCAGCCTCTTTTTTGCCTCCTGGCTTTTCCCAATTGTGCTCCCAACCTTTGCAGCTGGCTGTCCTGGCATCCAGGTGATAGGTTTCTACATCACACTTAGTAAAAGACAATCTGTTTAAAACTGCACTCTCTGTTTTCAAAAGCTTATTTGAAAGTCTAAATGGCTCCCATTTTGGCTTTAGTGAGACAAATATGGGCTAAAATACTCTGTGCCCCTTGAGTGTGATGGATACGCAGGGCCTACTGGAGTTTCCATAGCCAAAGTCTGGCTTCTCACAGTGGCAATTTTTCTGCCATGTTATTTATGTGGCGGTTTTACTTCTAATTATGGCTCATCATGGCTGTTAGTGCTGAGCAGTAAGAGAGCAAACTGCATTGTACTGCCATTTAACTCCAGCCCATAAAATGGGTGATAAAGCTGAGGGATTGAAAACCAACCCCTCCCCAAAAGCATAACTTTCTGTGACAAGCTCACATCCATTTCTGCCAGTCTGAGGCCGGACGCTTCCTTGGAGGAAATGCATTGATGGGCTAGTGACTTCTGAGGCCCTGAAGCCTCAGGTTTCAGTGTGGGCTCAGCTCTTAAGTCATCTCCTGTTGTAGACAAAACAACCCAGTTCCCCAAATAAGTAACACCTGCCAGGCTTTGTCAGAATCAACCCACTTTGTTTTTTGCAGGCTAATGAAAGCAAATAGATGTTACTTAATGTGTAACTAGTAAAAGGCCTTTTGTTCTCAATTTTGATCACTTTTTTTTCTTTAAGAAGAAAGCCACTTGGGGTGTGTGTATGTGTGTGTGTGTGTGTGTGTGTGTGTGTGTGTGTGTAAACAAAGAAGATAAATGGCTGGGATGAGAATGAGTTGGCCATAACCTGATTAAAGCCATAGAGCTGGCTCCTACAAGAACCACAGAAGGCTTAATGATTGGGTTGTTGTTCCTAATATGTCTAATGTTGACTCTTAAAGAAATCAAGAAAAATGTTAAGAGGTTTCTGGTATTTCACCGTCACAGTGAGCTCTTTCCTGAAAGGAAAAAAAAAAAAAAAAAAGCAAAAACAAAAAGCCTTTCTCTGGCTGAGACACAGTACCCAGCCATGTAAGCGGATTTGCCCAAATGCCTTTTAAAGCTGAAGTCAGCCCCCTCTACCGCCAGAGCTTCAGGGACAAGGACAGGCATGGCTTTGCTGAAGCCGTGATGAGAAAAACAGCTGTGAAATGTCACGCGTCTTCCTCTTCAGTTACTGCTTGTGCTGCCCAGGTGACACAAACCAGGGTCACCTGCTAAGAGGGACTCTCAGCTGAGGAACTGGATGCATGAGAATAGCCTGTGGGCACTTCTGTTGGGGGCATTTTCGTGATTAATGGTTGATGATGGAGGGCCCAGTGCACGCCCCCCCCCACCACAAAAACATGCAACGCACACGTGGTCCTGGGTGCTGCAGCACAGCAAGCTGGGCAAGCCCTGGAATCCAGGCAGTACACAGCGGATGTCCATGAACTCTGCTTCAGTTGTTGCCTCCAGGTTCCTGCCCTGACTCCCTTCATGATGGCCTGTAAGCTGTAAAGCCTTTCCTCCCCACGTTGCCTCTGGACAGGTCTACCACCAGAAGTGGTCAGCCTGCAGCCAGTGTGCTCCATGCACAGAACAGCTGTGGATGCAGACCACAGTGTCATGTCACAGTGTCAAAAGAGTAGAGACCCTGGCTGATATTTAAAAGCCCGTGGTCTTCTGGCCCGTTAGACTCTCAGTTAGACCTTAGCTAGTTGGTAAGCTCTGAAGAGCTTTGTGGGTGAGGCAGCGATTTGTCCCTGCTCTCTCTCAGCAGGGGTTCTGTGTTGAGTGAGTCTGGGAGCCTTGATGGATATGTTCAAATCAACATTATTCGAAAGTGATGCCACATCACTCTAGCAAAAGCTCAGGACCGACTGTGCGTTTTGTGTGTAGTCACTTGTGGCGCTTGTCAATCTCCACTTACATTCTAGCCGCTGTGATATTCAGCTATTAGGAGGATCTTTGATGCTGTTGAAAAGTCAAACTGAGCGGCTGAATTCCAGATTATCATTTTTTTCTTTAACCCAGCAACATAAACGATTTCAGATATTGCCTTTCAACTTTACAAATCCATATAGGGACTGAAGAGATGGCTCGGGGGTTAAGAGCACTTACTGTTCTTGCAGGGGATGTGGGTTCGGCTCCCATCACCTGCATAGCTGTTCACAGCCGTTTGTAACTCCAGTTGCAGGAAATCTGATGCCGTTTCTGGCTCCAGAGAAGGACTGACATGCACGTGGGGCAAACACACGAAGATAGGCAAAACACACATATGCACAGACTAAAAATAAATAACCCTTCTAAAAAGTGCATACTGAGCCGGGCATTGGTGGCGCACGCCTTTAATCCCAGCACTCGGGAAGCAGAGGCAGGCGGGTCTCCAGGGCAAGTGCCAGGACAGTCTCTAAAGCTACAGAGAAACCCTCTCTCTCAAAAAAAAGTGCATACTGAGAGCCCACTGTGAGAGAGGGTGGCTCGCTTTTTAAAGATTGCTGATTGAAAGGTTGGTCAGTAGTTTATCTCCAGCTTTCAGTCTACCTGGTTCTCAAATCCATGTTCTTCCTGCCCAGCCTGTGGTTTCTAAGTAAGCATTATTATGCCTCCATGTTTCCATAGACAACAAACATTGAAGAATCTTTGCTTGGTAGAGCCTGTAATCTGATAGAAACAGGCAGCTGACATTTTGCCAAGCCAAGAGAAGCCGCAGCTGGCAGGAGCTCAGCCAAGTTGCCTTCTTTGTCAACGTGGATGGGTATGGATTCAGAATTCTTCTGTTTCCCAGAGTCTGTCTCTTTTTTCTGTCATACACCATCCTTTTGCTACAGTTCTTGCCAAGCCAGACAGATAGGGGAGACACAAAGACACAGAAAAGTTATTGGAAGGAGGGCTGGGATGGGCAGGAGAGGACCACCTCTTCCCTGTTGACTCATTTGGGAGCCATGTTATCACACTGTCACCCCAGTGAGGGCAGGGTGATGAAATGAGAGGGGATTAAATAAAACCACAGCTACACTGTTTAATAGACCTTGGGGTAAGAACAATAATACATAAAAGATGGGGAAAGAGGTTGGAACTGATTAGTTTTCTCTTAGAAACTGTAATAAATTTAGCAGTAGGTTTTTTATATCAAAATATGTTATCTAAATTATTTTATTTAAGACAATTTTACTTTTTAAGTTAGTGTGTGAAGTGATGGGATTATATGGGATTTGCTTTTGGCGTCATTATACCTTTTTCTTTTTCATCCGGGCCCCGACTACCCTCCTCTATTGCTATTTTTCCTCTCTTCTTGGTCCCATTTCTTCTCTTAAAGCAATCAGTCCCTTTTATTAGTTATTTTCCTGTTGTGATAAAATACTATGGCCAAAAGCAACTTAAGAAAGAGGGTTTTTTTGGATTAAGATTCCAGAAGAATAAAGTGTTGGGGATATTTGATCACACTGAGCCCCAAGTTTGTATTTGCATTAATTAACCAAATACAATTAACCTTGGGTCAGGAGGTTGAGTTAGCAGCTAGTTGACACAGAGCATCCGAGGGCACAGGGAGAGATAGAGACACTGGAAGTAGTAGGGTGGGCTGTTACGATAAATCTTTCCGCCAAAAGCTGCCAAGCCCCACTGCCATGTGAGCGCTCTATGCCAGCTGCCCACCCGAGTTAGGCCCAAATGAATACACAGAAACTTGTATTAGGTTCAAAGCTGCTTGGCCAATGACTAGGATTCCTCATCTGTTAGCTCAGTCTCAATTATCATAAATCTATATATTTTATAAGACTTATCTTATAGAGGATGCCTTTCACTGGCACCCTCTCTTGCCGGTGGCTCACATGGCACCGCTGGAGGAGGAAGGGGAAAAGGAACACTTCCTGTTTCTCCTTGCTCAAATATGAGTCTCCTTGCTATGTCACTTCCTGCCTGGATCACCACTTCTCTACTACATTTTCCAGAATCCTCTTTGACTCCTAGTCCTGTCTAACTTGCTGTTTCATTGGCCAAACAGAACTTTATTAAACAATCAATAGGATAAACATACACAGAAGTACTTCCACCATCAGTCAGGTTTGGAGTGGTGCAGGGTTTTGTGGATTGGTGATAAAGAAGCATGGGTCTTCATGGACGTTAGCTAGTTGCTACTCAGCCTCTCTGAGCTAGCAGGTTTTCACCCCAGCCTTTGAATCTTGAGTCTTATTCATAAATAGAATGATAGAGATTTAGTTAAAGCTTCCTTTAGCAGCAGCAACAGGTCAGGTGCCTGAAACAATAGGGTCCATCATAAACAGGAAGCGTGTTGATCACATTCTCATTCACACACACACACACAGGAAGCAGAGAAAAAGAAAAAAAAAAACAGGAAATAGGGCAAAGCTATAAAACCTTAACCCTACCCCCTAATGACATACTTCCCTTTACAAGACTCTACCTACTAAAAGTTCCATAATCTTCCCCCCAAAGTGTCACCAAATGAGGACCAAGTATTTAAATACATGAAGCTATGGGGACATTTCTTATTCAAATCACAACCCTTTACGCCACATGTATGCCATTGACCCCTCTCTTTCCCCTTCCCTTTCTGTTTGCGTGTGTGTGTGTGTGTGTGTGTGTGTGTGTGTGTGTGTGTGTGTGTGTGCAGGGTGTGTATGTGTGCAGGGTATGTGTGTGTGTGCATGTGTGCAGGGTGTGTATGTGTGTGTGTATGTGTGCAGGGTGTGTGTGTGTGCATGTGTGCAGGGTGTGTATATGTGTGTGTATGTGTGTGTGCACTTGTGTGTGGAGACAAAGAGGTCAATTCTTCAGTCACTTTCTACCTCATATTTTGAGTGTCTCTCATTGAACCTGGAGCTGGCTGAACTGCTAATGGCTGACCAGTGAACTCTGCGGATCTAACTGTCTCTGTCTCCCCAGTACTGAGATTTTAGGCATGTATTACCACACCCAGCTTTTCTTTTAAAAGACATTTTCACTTGTTTATCTTATGGGGGAAATGTGCATGCCATGGCATATTTGTGACAATCATAGGACAATTAGCAGGAGGTGGTTCTCTCCTACCATGAGGGTAGATTAAATTCCTGGGATTAAATTCAGGTCACCAGGCTTGGCCCCAGTTACCTTTATCGGCTGAGCCATCTTGCCAACCTAATGGCAGTTTTTTATTTAGGTTTTGGAAATCCAAACTCAGCTCGTCACACTTGCATTTCTGATTAAACCATCTCCCCAGAACCTCATGTTCAGCTTTTCATATAATACTTTAATATAATTAACTCTGAAAGAGTCCAAGTAATTGCACAACTGCAGTGACCTTGAGCACAGCATGTCACCTCTGTGGACCTCTGTCTCTTTTCCTCCACCATGTGCACACTGAACCTTACTATGTGACAGGAAAGCAGCAAGAATGCAGTGTGCTTGTGTAGCGGTCAGTGGACTGGCCTGAACCTTAGCTGTTCACACAAGAGCTGTGTGATACCCATTGTGTTGCTAGCTTCTCTGAGGCTTAGTGTCCATTTCTGGAAATGGTGTCAGCCTCAAAAGGTCCCTAACAGGGTTAGATTGCCAAAGGCCTAGACAGTACTTGGAAGGCATTTTCCAAGGATCAGAAAATACTGAACCTTCTATGGCTATGCACACTACAACCCCAGCACTCAGGAGGCAGAGGTCAAATGACTACACAAGTGTGAGGCTAGCCTGGTTTACAAAGTGGGTTTCAGATATAGAATGAGTCTCAAGAAAAACAATGCAAACCAACTGAACAGTTCCTTATCCCAAGTCCCAATGTGGGGAGTGAAGAGAGTCCCCAGAGAGGGAAGACTTAAGGGAATACGTATTGCTGAAATGGGCATAACCATGTCAGTCTCCAAAGCCTCAAACTCATGGGAAAATGACAAAGTCTTCTCCAGGCCATGCTCAGAGAAATGGCAAAGTCTTCCTTGAGGATCCAAGTGTGGATATTGATAGTGTTGCAGAAAATGTCCACCATAGCTTTCTCCCCCAAGACGTTTACAGCCTGAAGACTACTCCACAGAGACCACTCCTACTGAGATTAGCTAACCCCTTTGCCTTGTGCAACTGAATACCATAGGCCATGTCTCCTTGTTTATCCCCATGTAACAGCCCCACCTGCCCATTCAACTCAACTCTACATAATAAACAGTTCAGGGTGCTGAGGTTTCTCCATCAGAGAGGCCAGTCCAGTGTATCCCAGTTTTTTCCTGCGTCCCTGTCTCTGTCTGTCTGTCTGTCTGTCGGTCTGTCTGTCTTTTCTTGATTATCTCATCACCCCCAGTCAGCTCTGTCCCAGGAGTCATGCAAGGCCTTGTTACCCCAGAACAAAACAAACAAGACCAAGGAAATGTAAACATGGTTTCTGAAGGTGGGTGAAGACGGAAGGAGGTTGGCCTCTGAGGAACACAGGCTGTGAAGGTCTGGCCATGGGATCAGTGGGATCCTGGGTAGCCCTTCTAACAAAAGAGGAAATAATGTCAATGTTGTTAGCAGGACAGAAACAAGACTTCTTGACTCCAAGCTTCAGTGCAGATATTGCTTAGAAAAATAAAAGAAAGAAAAGAAGAAAAATCAAATCCAACCAAAGCCATCAAACCTCAGCCTCCTTGCTTCCTGATCTTCAGTTTTCAATTTTTTTAAATTAGGAAGACGGGAAAGTTTACAATTTTGATAATTCCATTTATTTCTGTATTTTCACCTAGAACAATGCAATAAATGGTAATTATCTCTTCCAGGGGTTTCATGCAGCCAGATAAATGTTAGCATTAATTAAACACTTTTAACGGATGGTGTGCATCAGCTCCATTGTGGTCTGTACCTCTTTCTCTATCACCAACATTGCCTCTCCCCTTATTCCTTCTCTTTCCATCTCCACCCTCACAGCTGAGCAAAGGAAAGTGCTGAGCCAGGACACAGGCCAGCAGGGGGACTGATGCTGGAATAAAGAGCCATGTCACCGAGAAGCACAGAATGGCTGTCCTTCCTAGACAGGTACAGGGAAGAGCAGAGCGGGAGGAGGGCAGCTTCCATTCCTAGGCTCCCTCTGCCAGGTCTC
The DNA here is from genome assembly GCF_003668045.3 of Cricetulus griseus. Classification (NCBI taxonomy): domain Eukaryota; kingdom Metazoa; phylum Chordata; class Mammalia; order Rodentia; family Cricetidae; genus Cricetulus; species Cricetulus griseus. The sequence goes on along the minus strand of NC_048601.1, from coordinate 89,595,595 downwards.
CAGGACCCCAGTACATCTCCAGATGCTTCCGAGGTGGGAAGCTCAAGTGTCCTTATCAGCACTTAGAAAAAGGACTTACACCTGAGCAAAGCAAAATTCAGCTCTCCTTTCCAGGCTCACTTTCAGACCTCACTCACCCCGGGTACAGGGTACTGGGGCTCTGTGTGTTCCCCAAGCCCCCAAGAAGGCTGCAGGAGCTTGCTTTGCATAATCATGGCCCAAATCCTCAGATTTGTTGAGGATTTGATTCTTTTTAACAACTGAACTCTACTTTCAAACTAACTTTGTATCTCTTTTATAAGTAAACAATACAAATGAAAAGGATAGTGGAAGACAAATGTTGGTGGCTATCTGGTGGCAGGGGGAGGAGGGAGGGCAAAGGGAAATGGGGAAAATCTCCTCTGAATACCATAGACCCCATTATCTGATAAAACCACAGTGTGTAGGTTCTGGGTCAGCCATAGCATTTCCTGGGACAAAGAGGGGTTTTACCTGAGCTCCTGTTTGAGGGTTGGGTGACCTGTTGAAGAAAGCCTTTGAATACCATCTAGGAAAATGACACAGACCAGGGCATGAATGTGGACTTTCAAGAGGTTGCAGAATTCAAATTACTCATGCCTACCCAAGGTTTACCTAATATCAAGGTTTTTTTTTTAAATATATGCTTTAAAAGCATTTTTCAATATCAAAAGGATCACATGTTCCACGTAGCAAATTTATAAAATATGGAAGAGAGCATGAGGTTTATAATTTATCATTCATTTAATCACACTAATATTTTAGTGTCCTATCCCTAGATTTTGCCTGTATATAGATGCACTTGTCTATTTTACAAAGACAAAAACTGCTATACAATTCTTAAATATTTAGTAATATACCATGGATATTTCCCACTCAAGAAACTATCTCAATAATGTCACTTCAAATGACCACACAGGGATCCAATGCAACCTGACGACAGCCATCTTGATTGGAACCTCTCTCTTTCTACCAGGTCACCACAGACCCCATGGAACAGAGTTTTGGGGACAGATGAATGTGCTGACTGCTGGCGTCTTCTGCCTCTTAACTGATACTTGTTTATACAGATTTGAGACAGGTCAGTCGAGGTTCGGATGGCTGTCGCCCATCTTTGATTTAATATATAAAGCACCTCCTTGGGATTTGGGATGCAGAGAACTTGAATCTTGCTAGCATTTGTTTTTGTTTATGAGTCCTAAATAAATTATACTTGTACCATCTTGGGTTAGCCTGACTCTTTCTTTGGTCTTGTGGTCTCTTCTGCCTTGGTGGCTTGATCTTGCATGCTGGAACCATTATTCCCTTCCAGAAACAACTTGTGGTATTATATTGATGCTAATACTATAGAATACTTTGGGAAGATGTTATTGTATTTAAACAAACCATTGGGTGCAAGTTGTTTGGGTTTCTAATGTCTCACCTTTTAAAACAACCATTACCTAGGCATCCCCCATGATGCGCTGTGTTTGAGAGAGGGCATGTAGTCCATTCAAAGCCAGCAGATCTAAGAAACTGTGAATCACTTACCTAATGATGTGGACGCAAAACCTATTTGTGGACTTTTCTAGGTGGGAGGAAATGGTTCCAGGGACCTGCCATTTTTAAAGCACATTTTCTGGAATGCTTAGCAAAATGGGGAGAGTCCTTAGTTTCTGTCCCCAGGGTAAGTTGGAAATAGAGTACAGAGTATTGGAGTCATTGTAGAGGAAGGTAAAGAGTAGACAGCATTTCTCCAGATGTGTTTTTCTACCCAAGGGTCTATAAAGAGATGGAACACATTTGTACACTTTGTCTTGAATTGAATCCATTGTTCTCCAAAGTGTGGGTGGCATTTGGAACTTGTTTTCCTCCTCTCTGGTCCTTTGGAATAGCTGAATTGTTTTATAATTTAGTCACTAAGATTGAAATTCTCTCCAATGGCCACACAAGCTCTTCACCTCCTGCTCCATACAGGCCAGACTTTGTATGACAATCCCTAGATAATTTAGATATATGAGAATGGATACGATACAAAACACATATTATAATGTATAATAAAGATCAGAAGGAGAAAGATCGAAAGAAAGACACTCAGAGAAAGCTTCCTTTAGCCCAGGCTGGCCTCAAACTCACTGTGTTGCTGAGAATTACCTGGAGCTTCTGGTCCTCCTGCTTTCATCTCCTAAATGCTAAGGCTACAGGCCTGTGCTACCATGCCCAGTTTACCAGGTGTTGGGGTTGAACCCAAGGCATTATGCATGCCAGGAAAGCACTCAACCAATGGAGATGCAACCCTGGTCCTGGATAATACTTTTTAAAACTATGATAAGGAAAATTGTTCTCAATAGCATGGTATGATAGCACACACAACTGAAAAATAGCCCTACATATGACTTAATGAATTTGCATACACCAAGAAATTTTACTTTTAAGTATATATAGGTAGAATAAATAATTAGTAAATATCTGATTTTATTATAATCCTATTTCTGAACCATTCTTTTTTCTCTTAAGTACTTAAAAGTATTTTTTGTTGTTGTTATATGGTAGATATAGATCTTCAATTCCAAAGAACATACTTTTGAGAAAAAACTTCACTGAAGACATGTCACAGTAACTTTTATTATTCATTAGTGTTTTAAAGTGGCCCTGAATAGAAATGCTTTTTGCTAAAGTACAAATACATCCGTTTCTATGATCTAATTGTACAATTGGCTAGAATTTCTATCTATCAGTTCAAAGGGAAACTTGGTTTCAGTGAATTTGTTTTTAATAAAAATGTGTTATCTATGATAAATATATTTCACTTTGCTCAAATAGATTTGATTGGGAAAACATATTGAGCAGAAGTACTGGTAGAGCTTAATTTCATTGCTTGGAGAAAACGTATCGAATGCTGCTTTGAATTAAATTCTATTTGTTTTAATAAAAGTGTATTGGCCTGAGTGTACATATATTTGTTTTAGTGGCAGTACATTGGATCCAATAAAACTATATTGGCTTCACTGCTTGTGTCTCCTGCTCAGTGAAAATGGATTGAGTGGGAAAATGAAGTAGGCAGGAAGCAGCCAGCTTGAGGTCTCTGTTTGGTGAGTCTCCAAAGCAACTGCAGGGAGGGGTTGCCATAGACTTTATATCAAAATATGCTTTTACGTATAAATACCTTTCACTGTGAATGGCTTGAGTATGATGCCAGATTGCCACCCCGAAGAGGCAAGTTTCTCAAGTGCTCTATTTCAGGGCAGCAGAGGAGGAAAATCCTGGGACAACTCAGAGCATGCTTGTTAATGTCCCTTAAGCTTTATACCAGCCTCATTGGTTCCAATCAGATGCTGTCTCCCAAGCATTCCCAAGTCCCTCAAATGAACAGAAAAGAGATCATGAGTTCTCCCCAAGGATGGCCTGGCCCATCAACCTTGAAATGGGTCTGACTTTGAACTGATGACACCGGGTGGGGGTGGGGGGCAGAATTGAAGCAAGTGCTACCCTGAGACACATCTCTGAGTGATTAGCCTTCCTAAAAACGGTAGCTCTTCAGAGAGGCACTGCCACCTGGAAAATGGCAGTCTGTGCAGTCTGCTACCACCACATTGTAAGGCTCCATGTGGCTCCCAGATGCCGCACGGACGTGCTTTATATAGCAACCTGACCCCAAAGCCAGGCTTGGAATAACGGGATTCACAATCAGACTGTTGTGATTGTCATGCTACTGCCTCACTATTAAAAGTTCATGTGCTCGGAATTGTTTTTCTTCCCTGAAGATGAACTGGATCTGACTATTCTTCCCAGTTTCATTTAGCCTTGATGAGAAATAAATGCAAACAGCACTTTCATTAACACCTTTGCTCCAACTTAATGTGCTAACAAGCTCTCAACTTCAACCTGCCTACTAATAACCGTTAATACTCAAGGAATCTCATTACCACGGAACCCCAAGCCTTCTGTGTGTATTTGTTCATTTTTTTGAATGCTTGAATTCTTGTAAGGCCATACAAGGATACACGACTGAAACTTATTTATGGACATTTTTTTCCTCTGTGAAAATATTCCCAATTATCTTCTGGAAGTCAAGAAAAATGTTTTTTGATAAAGACGTTTTCTGGGTTGTCTTTGGAGATTGGGGTTGTGACCCTGGAGGACAGCAAGTGGTTCACTTTGTCAGAGTGTAGTATGCACAAACTACAAATGTCACATGGTCTGAGGTGGTTTCAGGAAGTCGCATATGAGTGAAGAAATGAGGCAAAGAAAGGAGCTGATTAACAGACTACTTCTTAGTTTTGTTGTTGCTTTCTGAGAGGTCTCGTAGGCCAGGCTGGTCTCAGACTTGCTGTGTAACCAAGGGTGTACCACCACACATATAACTTGTTAAATGAGTTACCATGGTGACCAGCTACAGCCTGGTCCAGCTATGGATACCTGGGAGTGACATGAATGGGTATCATAGGATTGCTTCACCCTAGGGGTAAGAAAGCCTGGGTAGTTATACACCAACACACCTTTACAGATCACTTCCCAGCCGTACTGGCTGCAGGAAGTCTGGCAGGGAAGACACAGTGAGGGCTGGCTGCCTAAACCCCAAGTTGAAGTATGGAGTTGGGAGAGATAAAAGTGACATCTGACTGTACAGACAAGAAAGCCGGGGTATGAAGGGCTTCCCAGCGGCACACAGTTAACAAGTGGCTCAGGCAGGATACAGATCCAGCTCTGTCTCCCTTGGAAGGCAGCAGCTTACCCACTAAGCTACACTGCCTTGGTCCTTCCCAGGAAGCTGGCATGGCTTCAAGATTTCAAAACCATGGCTGCAGGTGTATGGGGCAGGGTGAAACCAGTGAGTCAGGGATGGGGACCGAGAGTGCAGGCAGGGATGGGGACGTGCAGGAGGTGCTAGGTCCCCTAAACCCCAAACTCTAGGAATGTCCTGTAGCTTTCTTTCATCTTAGGCTGAGCTATAGCTCAGTGTTCAGGTTATGAGTCACATCCTTGCATGACTAGGGGTGATGAGGGAATGAAGAAATTATAGATACATAGACTCAGAAAAGTTGGGATCAGACATTCTGGGGTCTTAGATGGAAAAATCAAAGCATCCCGGAAGCTTAGCATGTTTATTTTCTACAAGGAAATTGGGATTGTTGCACACAGCTGAACAGGAGGCAGCATGACTACACACGGATAAACATAGAGGCAGGGCCTATGGCAAACAGTTAAACAAGGAGGCAGGTGTAGCTCATCTCGGGGTGGGGGGAGCAGCCTCTTGGTGGGAGCAGTCTTTAGGGGGAGAGAAAGCTATATAGATATTTTCTGAGCACATTGTCAACCTTTGCACTCAGACCAAGGAAACTTTTGCTATTATTCTGAGCCTCATCCAGGGAAGGCTTTGCCATTCCCATGGGGCTAAGGCGTTGGGGTCCTTGACATGGCCATGCCCATAGCAACAGCACACATTCACTCAGAATTCCACTCTCTCCCTACACGTATGTGTTTCTGAGACAGTGAATTCAACTTGTCCCGTGGTGGATCTTTGATTAATAGCCAATAGTAAATCCCCTTATGGTCATGTGCTCCTGGCTCACTTTTGGTGAGTTGGGGGCTCCTATCTTCCACCAGTCCCACCAGTCCCACACCGATTAGTTAGCTCCTTTTATGGCCTCCTCAGCTGCCCCCGCCGTGTCTGCTGCTTTGCCGAGTAAGTTATGATTACTTTGTGCTATAAAACTGAACAGCAATCCTCACAGCTGTTTTGATTCTACTTAATGAAATGGTGGTGACATCTGAATGTCACAGTAGCAGAGAGGCGGATGGGTTGTTGTGGCTGCTGAGAGGGGAAGGATCAGTATTATTCCCTGGTCTAATATCTCATAAGACAATCCTGCAGTTAGCAGTGTTCTGTGTCAGTACATAGAGCTGCCAGGCTCTCTTCCCAGGGAGAGTCTTCAGGCATGTCAACAGTCCTTTGGCTGATACAATGGGACAGCCGGGGTGGAGATGATATCTACCGTGTTGTGAAGACGGAGAGAAATATTTTATTGGAATAAAGCACACAGCCAACAATCACCACCATTCAAGGACACTGTGCTGACTGCAGGGAACCAATGATGTGTGTGTGTGTGTGTCAGTTCATCAGAAACCGACAGAAAAAATCTTTGGTTTCTCCTTTCTTTACCGCACACAAAGGGGAGAGAGTGATTCTGGGAAGATATCAGACAGCAAACATGGAGGCAAGAAGCCAGCCTGGTCCTCAATCAATTATGCAAGAGTATTACCAAATCAATGAATTCACAGTGTGAGTGCTTGCGGCAGATGGACGAACACTTGTCGGCTATCTGGAGCCGCGAGAATCAGATTTATTTTCAGAGCTTCTTTGTCTCATTTCTCCTGCCTGGTGCTGGAAGGCAGAGCATGCAGCTGTGATTTTTCAAATGCAAGAGATCTCCAACTATTTTATAGCCTGTGATATCAGGCTTCTCAAGCTAGACTCTGTAGGACTTCTGGCTTTTTGTGCCTCCAAACAAGGACAAAAGGTCCTCTCTCCCTCTTCCACTCTCTCACTCCTGAGATCTTAACAATAGAAGAATGGGATTGGGTTGAACGGCCTCTCAGACCTGGTCAGAGGTCTGGAATCTTCTCTCGTAGACACAGCCTATGTTAGGCTATTCATCAGTTATTTTTCTATTGCTATACCAAAATACCAGAGAGAACCAACTTACACACAGAGAAAGGAGTATTTTAGATCACAGTTTCTGAGGTTCCAGTGCACAAGTGACAGGTATTGTGGCTTTGAGCCAATGGTGAGACAGCACATTGGAAACATTAGTCTCATGGATGGGAACAAAAGGGAAGTAAAGAATTGGCTAGGGTCCCCTTTGAAGGTACACCCTCAGTGGCTCAAAGATGTTTCTCTAGGCCATGGCTCTTAACGTTCCCATTATTACCTAGTAGCACCAAGCTGGAAACCAACCTTCTTACAAATAGGCCTCTGGGGGACATTTGTGATCCACCACAGCAAATGAGCTCTTTACCATATGGTAGTGATGCTTTGGTCATTGGCTAATGCTATCAGCCCTTCCTGCCACCAAGCGTTCTAGAATTCTTAGCTGAAAGAGAAGGTGAGATGAAGCCTGTACTTTGGCTCCTGTGGGGACATCATTTGCAATTGGGATTGGAGACCTCAGAATCATCTTCCAGATTCTTCTTGTGGGAGGAGTCACGATTCCCCGTTGTGGGTATTGGACAAAGCAGTTCTCTTATGGTCTCAGTGTCAGACAGGAAGTCAACAAACAGGCTGTTGGAATTCCCAGCTTCCTGTTGCAGTGGGTGACTAAGACACTTGATGAGCAACTTGTGAGCTCCTCAGGATAGAGTGAGTTACATGTGTCCTGTGGAAGTGGCCACTGGTTGAAGCTGAAGTGGTGTGTTCCGGTGTGTTCATTGACCCTTTGGTCATCCATATGTTCAATCAGCTGACCTCGATGAGGGATGTCCTTCTGTATGCTGTATGAATATGTGTTGCTCTTATTGGTTGATGAATAAAGCTGTTTTGCCCAATGGCCAGGCAGAATAAATCCAGGTGGGACATCCAGACAAAGATGGCTGAGAGAAAGAAGATGGAGTCAAGGAGACACTGAAGGAGTAACATGCCAGAAAGTTATCGGTAAGCCACAGCTGTGTGGTGATACACAGATAAATAAAAATGGGTTAATTTGTATATTGAGCTAGCCAGGAGGAAGCCTGAGTCATCAACCAAACAATTATAATTAATATTAAGCCTCAGAATGATTATTTATAAGATGCTATGGGAGCTGGAGGGTGGGAGAGAAACCGGTCCAGTGGGACCAGGTGAGACAGAGAAAAACACCCAACTCACTATAGGCCTCATCCCTATCTGCCAGTGACCCTTTAAATCAAATGTTCTTGGTGATTCTATTATCTATTCAAGGTGAGTCTCTGTGTCAGGTACTGAGGATAAGACGGTACATAGACCTTCATCTCTGTCTTCATGGTCCAGGGTGTGGCAGATGCCATGACACAAGTAAATTCAGAGAGAAGCAATTCCCATCCTAGACATAGCAAGGAGACAGAGACCTCACTGTGACTGTCTGGAAGAGCTGACTGTGAAGCAGCAAGGTTTATGAGTTTAGCTTCACAGGATGGAGATGGTAACCTATGCAAAGTCCTGAAGAGTACACATAACAATAGCCTGTGTGTACATTGCAGGTCAGAGAAAGGTGTGGGTCCTGGGCTAAGAGGTGAGCTGGGCCTGACAATCCATGAAGGATGTGTTGGGCCACACTATGAAGGTCAGCTCTTGTCTGTAGGGAAGCCCTCTGAGGGGCTTGCCCAGATCACACTCTAGTTTCAATCCTGAAAAGTTACAGAATAAACCAGCCAACTGAAAGCAAGATTTGCTACTTTTTCTAGTTAGTGCTGAGACCTGGCTCTTGTGGAGGAAAAGATAGCAATGTTTTCTTGAGAAAAAAACAAAACAAAACATAAAACTCACATTGGGTTGTCTTAGGCAAACAGGTTCTAGAAATGGAATGATTAGATTTGAAATGGAAAAACTGGGATATCTATCCATGTATCTGTGGTTCTTATTTATGTATCTGTTTGTTTTTGGAGTGATGGTGTGCCTAAGTTCCTCAGTGTAGAGTGGAGAAGGCAAGGCTTTGGAAGGTCACTACAGCCTCTGGGGTTAGAGGGATCAGAAGTGAATTGCCCTGTGCCCTGAGTGACACCAGCTAACACCAGTTCACCTTACCTCTCTATGCCTCAGATTCTTCATCTGATGAACAGGATGGCAACAGCACTTCACAGCCAGGGGACACCACAGAACAGGAATAAACCCAGGCACACATGTAAACAGCTGGGAGCAGGGCCCAACACATCAGGAGCCTTGGAAGTGGCAGGAGGAATCAAAGGGCAGAAGACCAAAACCAAATGACTCAGCAGAGTCTTGATGTCCCTAAGTGGCCCTGATTCCTTTGATTTGTTTCTATTCTGGCATGAGGTGGCAAGGTTTGATGATTCATTTTGTAGTAGCTAGGTCAGGGCTCTGTGGGCTGAGTGACTTCCACAGCATCCAAACCTCTGTGCAGAAACCTGAGAAACTTAGGTTTCTATTCCAGGTCGCTGAGCCAAACCTGACTTGCAAAATGACCGGCCTCTGCTGGGGTGAGAGAGGCAGGAGAGAATTTGGCTCCCTCTCTTATGATATCTACAGTAGCCCATCAGCCACGGAGCTGAAGGATGTGTTCTGCGCTCCCCTTTCCCCTTTAATGTGCCATTAAATCAAATACTCTATTAGCAGAATTAGTTCATTCGGTGTCTGCAACGAAACGTCCCGTGAATTGTGCGATGTCTCTCGCAAATGGCCCTGCACTCTGGGGTCTACTTCAGCAGTTTCTATCCTGTGGAGGAGAGCCGAGCTGCCCAAGGATCCCACTGCCTTCCTCTAAGTGAAATATTATGGCTTCCACAAAAGGATAATTATTTGGATCATTTTGCCATGTGTAAACCTGGTGAATTCCAAACACTGGGATCAGGCTCTGGCCCAAAGCCTGCTGTCCTCACACCTGCAGCCCAGGACTTGCCTTGGCCACCGATTCCCAAACCTTCTTAGCTTCTCTGCTCTCTGCATTAGGTCCAGTTCAGAGACTGGGACCAAAAAGATATGCTGGCTTTTGAGAATTAAAACGTGGAGAAATTTCCTCCCTTAATTTAGGGCAGGGCTATGGGTGGAGACTCAGTTATTTCCAGTCTCACTCACGAGTCACTCAAACCATGGGAAAACAGGCAGTAACAACTTGCTGTGCCTGTCATAGTAATCTCACGTTCTGAGAATCAGCAGGGACCTCAAGTATGTAAAGTCGAATTCAGCCATGTGGAGCACCAGCCTGGCTAGCTGACTGCCAGGGCTCTGGCTGCTGCTGGGGCACGCAGGCTACCTTTCGTGCATGCCCAGGTCCATTTAACCAGGTGGACTTAGTTCATTATGATCTCTTCTCCTGGAGTCGGTGTATTGCACGGCATTTGCTTTCATGCCAGGTGAAGCTGAAATGGGTGCACTGGCAAATGTTTAACCTTTTCAGGGGAGGGGAACGTGGTTTACAGTGCTTGCCAATTTCTGTGGTGTAAATGCTGCCATTGTGGTTGACTGCAAGTCCTCAGTATGGCATCATTGAATGCAAAGTTGGAAAGAAATGCTTGTTAATGTCCACAGTACACCATAGTTCCTTGAATGTGGCCTTAAGATATAAGATAATATATTATATCTTATATATCTTATATAAGATATGATTATATCTTATATAATATATCTTACATAATATATCTTATATATAAGATATATTATATCTTATATATCTTATAAGATTTAAGAGAAGTACTTAATAGTAAAATCCAATAAAATGATTGGGATGGCATGAGTTCTAGATAATCAATACTGTAAAAAAATGTTACAATAAATGTGTTTAACAACAAGGATGTTTGCAACATCCTTCAAATTGAGCAATCAGATCTCAGGCTAACAGAATCCAGGCCTTGTACACCACTTGTTTTTAATAGTATAACGTGAACTTTCTCCATTATAACCGGATTACAGTCCAATAATGGACATGGGTCTGCATCAGGGTTCCACATGGTGGGTTAGAGACCCTGGTCGTGAATCTTCATCTCCTCCCAGGCATCTCAGAGCCATTTACTTCTAGCCAAGGAGGTGATTTTAATTTACCAGGCTATGTTCCAAAGGCTGAGATTCTGTCACATGGCCAAACCTAACTGCAAAGGAAGGTAGGAAGTTTAACTTAGCTGTGTACCCAAGAAAGAAAGGTGAGAAAGGAAATGAGGTGTGTGGGCATCTTGTCCTTCTCTACTGCGGGACATCCACGACTGACCCCTTCACAGCTGATGTCAGGAAGTATGTAGCTGGTCAGTCTTCCCTCATTAAAGGGTTATGTGATATAAACAGTGAAACTTATTGTTATAAAGTTATCAGTTAATAAGTATAATTACACCTATAGTAAGAACCAATTGAAATGTTATTTACTATCGTTCAGATATAAAAGCAATATCTGCTGGGTCAGGATGCTATGCACCATCTAGTTTTTTCTAAGCTTAATGACCCATTCATCCCTCCATCTATCCAGCCCCACATCCAACAAACCTATATTCTAATTCTACCTTAGCTTCTAGGTATGTGGAGATGTTTAGGGGGTACTACTGTCTGGTGAGGAAGGCAGACTCAGAGAGTTCAAGATCCAGGCACATACAACGTCAAGGAGAGAACAGCTGAACATCTGGAGAGTTAAAGAACTTCCTGAGGAGCAGGCATGTGATATGCCTCCAGATCAGGGGTTCTCAACTTGAGGGTTGAGATGCCCTTGGACGTCAAATTACCCTTTCCCAGGGATCGCATGTCAGATATCATGCATATCCGATATCTACATTCTATTCAGAACAGTTGCCAAATTACAATATGAAGTAGTCACAAACATAACTTTATGGTTGGGGGTCACCACTACATGGGGAACTGTGTTAAAGCGTTGAAGCATCTGGAGGGTTGAGAACCACAACTGCAGATGGATGGGGGGATTGAATTTTCTAGGTATAGAAAAGTCAGGCTTTCTAGGAGGTCAGCTTGTGTGAAGTTCAGAGGCTCAGTCCAAGAAGGTCAAAGACAGGCTGGACCTAAGGGTCTTTGTCAGATTGTGAAGGACTTTCCCTGCAGTGCTGAGGGGTTTGTAGTGCGTCATAGGCTCTTTCTTCTCAGAGTGGGGGCATGTAGGCTGCCAGGAGGTACAGAAAGACAAACAAAACCTTCTCCATTTCCTCCCTTGATGGTAAGCGACTAGAAATGATTTTGGGGAAGCTCTAGGGAAGAAGGTTCTTCTCATCTCGATGGATGGATGGTTTGTCCCGGAAGCAGTCATGAGACGCTCCCATCGGTCTGTGTCAAGTCACAGCTGTATCTCCCAGCCTCAGAGGTAGGCATCTGCTCAAAGCTCAGGGGCTAAGAGTGAAAAAAGGGCGTCTCCCTGGAGGAGATCCAGACACAGGGCTGGAGAGAGAGAGATGGCTTCCAGGTGGCCCTACCTGGAGATAGGGAGGAGCAGATGGACAGCTGTTCCAAGAGCCTTCATTTGCACTTGAGAGGGAACTGGGTGTGAAAGAGGCAACAGCCATTTTATTTTGGTTTTCAGCTTTTGAATGAATGGGAGAACCAACAAACTGAAGAGGGCTGCTTCTACTGACAGGGCCAGGTGGGAAGCTCAGGGTGGCCCGCTCTCTCCTGCAGTCTGACATGTGAACGAACATGCCCCCTTACCCCACTTCCTCTCAGGCTTTTTGCCCCAGGTGGCGTCTGGGCAGAGCTGGTGGTTTTACTGTGGTCGCTATGACCGTGTCAAGCCATGAACCCACAGATCTGAGCCAGGAAGGCTTTGCCTCATAGCAGATAAGCCGGACTGGTAACATAAACACCCTATACCTCACATCTGGTCTGACAAATGGCCTGGAACCACAAAGCTGGGAGCAACCCCTGCTGTGGTGTGCCTGGGAAGTGGCCTATATCAGAGCTGTCACTGTCCACAGACCCTGAGCCTCTGGGATAGGCATGATTTACACAGGCGGACTCGGAAGTTATACCTACCATGTTAAAATGCCAGCTTTACATTCAGCACTGTGGGTCTGGGGCAAGTGGGTTTAAGCCCTCAAACCTTAGCGCTCTCGATGTAGACGATAATGTCAACAAGATAAATTGGGGTGTGGCATGAAACAGGTGTTCAGGAAAGCCAGTCTGCTCCACAGGGAGAGGGT
>NC_048601.1:89492785-89577785 GCF_003668045.3 Cricetulus griseus | reverse complement strand
CACACCACTTCTCCTGATACTGCAAGCCCCTGCCTTTCTCCTGGTTGTCACTGCAGGGCCTAAATTGTTACTTGGTACAGAGTACACACTGCTGGAGCTTTGAGAGCCTTGCTGATTGCAACACATTCAAAATCTTCAACCCAATCTGCTCTCTGTTCAATAATCAGGACTTCCACTACTCTGAGCCAGCCAATGAGACAGCAGTGGGATGTGTGTGAGATGCTGGAGCCGGGGGAAGGCTGCATCAAGAGACCTTCAGAATTTCCAGCCCCGCAGAGCACTGTGGACAGCTACAGATCTAGCAATCACTTAGCACTTGCTGCGTGCTTAACATCACGCGGGTTGCCTGTGTTTTATGTTTGTTCCCTCCTCTAATTCTCATAACAGTGTTGCAAAGAAGTAGCGTTGCCATCCCATTGTACAAATGGGGATGTTGACTGAGTCTTGGGGAAGATACATTTATTGTAGGTCCAAAGGTCCAAGGTTACCAAGGTGAAATAAGCAGGACTTGAACACAGAACCCCAGGGTCTGTTACAAGCTGTCTGTCCTGGACTTCTATTAGACTGAGTTAAACAATTCCATATCCGTCCTCTGCTCCAACAGTCACCCCCTAGGTGCCCATATGTAACATAAAACACCAGGGATTCCTCCCCAGGGTGACACTACAGAATGACTGTAGGACAGACTCCTGCTTCCTGACTCCAGATTGGAATCTCTGCAGACAGATATTCTGCCAGGTGCGCCTCAGCAACCCCGGAGGCAACCTTTGTCAGAAGGCAATGGGACCCAGCCCTGCTGCAGTCGGGGCTCTCCTATCTGGCCAGTATCACCTGGTTCCTCAAATTGCCCTTAATCCTCTTGTTTTGGTAGAATTCTGGCAGAAGACTGACAGCAGAGAGAGAGTGTGTGTTTTTGCAGGAAACCTAAGTATTTTGACAGCACGAAGAATGGTATGTCTGGAGGTTTGGGGTCTGGCTGAAGCCGGCGAGCCATCCTAAACAAATGGATTGGCTGCTTCCTGTACCATCACTTAACTTCTGCACCCAGACTGACATCCGGAGTTTAAACTCCTGACAGCTGGGGCACAGGCAACCCTTTTTAATTTATAGTATGCCGAGACAAGGTCCTCCCCCTCCCTACCACCCCTACTTTCCTGGCTCCGTTAAAGTGACAGAGTCACTTGAAACAATAAAATCTTACAGAGTTCCCTGTGTGAAACTTAACAGGTGTTCCAAAACCCTAGAAAAGTGCGTGTCTGTTCAAACGCCATAAGACAGAAATATTTCTAAAATTTCCTTCGGGTACTAAAGCTACAAGACCATCAAAAAACATTGATATAATCATTGAGGAACCCTTAAATTAAAAAAAATTCTATATTGCACTAGGTTTGAAACATTGGGGCAGGAGAGAAATATCTCCACTTTAAACAAAAAAACAATGTTTTCTCAGTAAGAATAGAGTTCAGGGGTGGGAAATAAAGCTAATTTCAGTTTATTAATAATATCTGAAATTAAATGTCATAACTCCCTCTTCCAACCTTGTACCTAGACAACTGGAATATTTATTTCTCCTTCAGAGAGAACATGAGTGGCTGTTACCTTTAAGCAACGCACACATTTAATTAATGAAGGCAAGGAAAATGATTGTGGCTGCATTTAAATCAAGCATGTAGAATTTAAGAGATCTGACCTTAAAAATGAAGAAAATATTATTGTAATTACTCCATTTGCTAAAAACAAATGATGTGACATTTGAATTTAAGACTTCTATCAAAAGCATCAGGCGTCTTTATTTAATCAGTTTGCACCTTTCCATTTTAATGGAGCTGTGCTTCAGCCACTGCCTTTACAATTATTGAGGCTGATGATTTCATGCCTTTGAAATGACTTGAAAAGATTAGCATTCATGGATTATTTATTAACTCCTTGTGAGTGTATTTCCAAGAGTGGAAATAGCGTACTACTACACCAGTCTAGGTCCCAAGCTCAACTCTTGTCATTAACACATTGTTACAACTACACATTGTTACAACGCAACTCTGAAGTTGTGGGACATTGTGCCATGCTTTTTTCTCCCTGAGGGTTTTTAGTGGCTGTCTTTGTTTCTCACAAGCTCAGGGAGAGTCCCGATTCCAGCCCTGGTGGCTGCCTTACTGCCCTGGGAATACTGTGGCCTGCAGGAAATCGGGCTGCTTGGACAGACAGTGGATCTCAGCCTGCCACAGCTCTCACTGATAGGGAATGCCTGTCTCAGGTTCAGTGGAAAACTCAGTGACATGGTGACACTTGCAGTTTAACCTAAACACTTTCTGCCTAGATAACAAAAATGTCATGTGTGTGTCCCTGACAGCAAGCATGAGCTGCAGGTGTGTGGCAGCGCTGCTGGCATGTGGTCTATCTGCCATCTGAAGCCCTTCATTGCCTGCCTGGCTGTGAGTCTCTCCTCTTCTGGAGTGGGAAAACAGCCCAAACAGACCTCCTGGCTGGAAGTAAGGGACTACAGCTTTGCAGGGAGGGCCTAGGACTGGCAGCCACTGAGGACCTCAGCAGAACAAGAGGAATAAATAACTGTGGTGGAGGGCCTGGAAGAAAGAAGTGCCTCGGGCTGGATCTGCCAAAGCAGAGGCTGGAGTGACTGTCAGTCTAATTCTGGGATTTGTCTCCTGAAATCCTGATTCTTTGTGGTCATTTGATTTATGCACACTTCCATGTTGTGTGCGTGTGTGTGTGTGTGTGTGTGTGTGTGTGTGTGTGTGTGTGTGTGTGTGTGTTCTTAACCTGAAGTCATAATAAACTAAAATACATGTTTTACTTTTAGAAAATCTGATATAGAAAAATTTACAACGTGTACAAGTAACAGCTGATTACTTGCTCTGTAATGCTTATTCTGCAGAATCCTTCTGGAAAATTCCACTAGAACTGTTTCTATAATGCCCAAACTGTAATTTGATGTGTGAAAAGTTTATTTACCAAAAGATAGCTCTATAACACAAAATGGGGCTCACTTGTAGCTTCTCCCCTAGAGAACAGATGGTAACACATATAGGACCTCCCCCCCTTTTTTTTAACGTATGTAACTTCGGAGCCAAATAAATGTAAGAGATGAAACTTTGTTTTTACTGCTGTAAAAATGGATTTCACGTTATCTAAAATATGGAACCAAGATGGGTGTTAGCATCTCAAACACACATTGTTTTCCTTGTCAGGGTTCTCACAAAGCTCAAGGAATGAATGTGGAGTAAAGACAGGGTAGACTTCGAGGATATGGTTTGCTGTTTTGGTTAAAAACCAAAATTCACCTCGGCTGACTTGGTTTGTCTGCTGAGAGTTCAGTGGTACGTCATTCATTCTTCCCCTCATTTCTCAGCTGTCCGTCCAGCCCTCAGTGTGATGTTGACCCTGTCAGGGTTTCATACACCCCCCACGCCCCAAAGATCTTATTATAAGAATAGAATGAGGATCACGTCCACCTAACTGTGATACAGGGAAACTTCCGAAAGACAGACGCGCATGCATGAGAGGCTCTGCTAGTTTGAGTAAATGGGCAGAGTTTGGACAGTGAGGGAGGCCAATGGTGGTAGGAAGAACCTGTGACCACTTCGAGGTTTTTTGTTTGTTTGTTTGGTTGGTTGGTTTTTTGAGAAAGGGTTTCTCTGTGGCTTTGGAGTATACCTGGAACTCACTCTTGTAGATCAGGCTGGTCTCGAACTCACAGAGATCTGCCTTCCTCTGCCTCCCAAGTGCTGTGATTAAAGGTGTGTGCCACCACCTCCCAGCTTGATCACTTTGGTGTAGGAGGGGCAGTAGTCCCTGCCGTGGAGCCATTTGTGTCCTTGGACACACATCAGCTTGTCTGAGTGTGTACTGACTGGATAAGCGGCTGACTCAACATGCCTGGAGTTGATACCTTCTCTCTCTGTGTCCCTCGGACATGACACTGATAGACTTTGGGTGTCTTTCTATAAAGTGTTACTATGAAAAAGTAACCTCTGTACAGAATTCCAATATATGCCATTTTAGAAAAAGCACAAATAGAGATATTCAAGAAAAAATATGTAAGAAAATATCAACCATAATTCCACTCACTGTAAAGATTGTACAGTATGTTCCTACTGGACATTTTATTTATTTGCCCAATATTTTAAAAATTCTAACTATATATTACATATATCCTTTAAATAGCATTTTAAAATATCTTTTACATTTATACATTCATTTTCATGCTCTTCTTCTACCAAATGGATTCTGGGGACTGAACTGAGGTTGTCAGGTGGCAAGCACCTTTATCTGCTGAGTCATCTTAGTGGCTCCTGTAATGAGTTTTTTTTTTTTTTTGAGTGAAATTGAGATTTATTTCATAATCAATTGATCTATACCTTTCAGAAGTGCAAAACCATGGCAGACAAAGGCCAAATGAGTTCTCTAGCTTAAAGATGACAAAAACTTGACAAAAATGAAATTCATGTTGGGCAGTGGTAGAAAACACCTTTAGTCCCAGAACTTGGAGGCAGAGGCAGGCAGATCTCTGTGAGTTTGAGACCAGCCTGGTCTACAAGAGCCACCTATAATGAGCTTTTCCCATTCATACTGCAGCTATCTTTTCATGTCAATAGGTAAATATTTGCTTCCTAGTGTTTACTGTTCTGTGTCTTTACTCAATGGATCTTCTATTGTAGAACATTTCAGTGAATGTGACTTTATGTAGATCACTATGCGAGTGTCCAGTTATTTATGGAAGTGATTCCTTAGATGTACCGTTGCAAGGTTAAGGAGTCTCAGTTTAGTTCTGCATGCTTGAAATATACTTTAAGAATGCCTTTTAAGTTTAACTAAATTCATTATTAACTTAGTTTAAGGTTTCTATACCTTTTGCTAAATGCTGAGGACTTTTTTTTTATCAACTTAAATTCCCATTAATGGACTTGAAAGTATGGATGCTAGATACTGTTTCTTTTTGAAAAAGTTTGACAAGGTGGTAGATAGAGTCTGACACTTGCATTACATTTAATCATCTCTTAACACTAGTCACGTGTGTGTGTGTATATGTGTGTGTGTGTGTGTGTGTGTGTGTGTGTGTGTGTGAGAGAGAGAGAGAGAGAGAGAGAGAGAGAGAGAGAGAGATTTGCCAGTTCACAGACTTTGTCATGATTGACACAGAGCATTTAGATTTTCTGTTTGTTTTGAGGGAGACTTTTGTGTAGAACACTCACACTCTGTCCAGTGTTTAATGGTATTAAGGTATCTTTTCAGTAGTCTTTTATTTTTTATTTCTCTCATCCATATTCCTCAAGGAAAATAGAAGGCGGACATTTTGGGGGGCAGGGTACTGCTAATCAACTAAGGAGAGAGACGGCCCTTTGGCCGAGCCCTCCTAGCACCGATGTGTGCATTTCAGGTCCGTTCTGGCTTTAGTATGACAGTTGCAGTGTGTGTGCATTTTTCCTGTTGCCTGTTTTTCCTTCTCGGTCACCTTTATTGTGCCCACAGCATCAAGTATTGACTAATAACCTTCAGCATAGCTTGATCACTTGCCCTCAGAACAGGATACTAAAAGTTGAAGAATAGACATACTTCTAAAGGTTTGGGTGTGTGCTGCCCAGTCCAGCTTTTGCTGCCTCCTGGGAGGAACTTACATAATGTGGCTGCACCCGGAGGATCTGCAGGACCTTGTCACTTTAGCTGAGTGTCTGTTCAGAGAAAGCTGGAGTAGGGTTACGAAGTGAGAGAAAGATCTTCGGGAAAAGCCATGGATAGGACTTTCAGGGCTGGGAATGAGGTCATGTGGGTGGACAGTGACCTGGTCTGAGGTTCTTGGGTCACTGGGACCTGGAAAAGTATACTGATGTGATCCAGCACAGGATGGCTGCCTTGCTTTTAGATAGGCAGGGGTGACACCCCCATTCAATGGACAAAGTAAGGGAGGTGGAGCCATTACTCAGTTTGTGAGGTTGTGCTGTGATGGCCAGCACTCAGTGAAGGCGGAAGGAGCTCTCTGACACACAACATAAGGGAGGGAACACTCATTTGGTCTCATGGTTTCAGTCGGTCATGGTGGCTGGGCCGTGTGGGGGAGACTCTTCACATCATGGCAGGCCAGGAAGCAGAGAGATGCTGCCCTCACAGAACCCACTACGTCCCCCTCAGACCTGCTCCTTAGTCAGCCACTTCCACCAGGCATGTCCCATCTTCTAAAGCTCCCATAGCCTCTTGAAAGCAGTGCCACCAATTAGGTGACAAATGCTAAAACCATAGCCTGTGGGACACTTAAGATTCAGAGCATTACACCAACCGAACTATTTGAAGGATGCAGTTCAGTAGTGTGGTGTATCATTCACATGGCTGCTCAGCGAATCTCCTCGACTGTTTTATCTTGCAAAAACTTTATACCCCTCAAACAACTGTCTGTGCTCCCTCGTTTTAGTCCCGAACAGGTGCCATTTACCTTTGATTTCTATGATTTTGCCTGCCCAGAGTATTCAATATACATAGAGTTGCACCATGTCTGATTTATTTCACTTTGAATGGTGTCTTCTAGTTTGTAGAATGTTGCAACATATATTGGAATTTTCCCTTTTTGAGGCTGAATAATATTCTTTGGTGTGTATACAGCACACTCTGTTTACCCATCAAGGTGTTCTTCCCTCTCTCAATGACCATGAATTGTGCTGTAGTGAACATGGCTGTGCAGATGCCATTTTGAGTACATTTTTCTTCTCTTGGATGTGTAACCAGTGGTAATATTCCTGGGTCACAAGGTTAAGGTTAAGTCTATTACCTTGTACCTCTATGGAAATTTCATCTTTAACTCTCGAGCTTGTGCCATGACTTTGCCCAATAGTGTCACTTTTCAGTCACACACCAAGGGCTGTAACATCCATCCTGCTCCTATCTGCTGTGCAATACTGAGGAGCTCTGAGTTAATCTCCAAGGATAACAAAGCTAATATTTCCGTTTCAGAGCCAGAGTTACATGTAAACATGAGGCACTCTGAGCAAGAGCTACTCAAAGATCAGGGCAGGCCCCTGAAGTCACATCACAGGAAATATTAGCCACTCACTCTAAATCCTTCCATGACATCTCTTTTAAAATACTGCAGTCCCACTGAACCCAGCACCTATCAGTTTATGTGCACGGTGAGCTTGACCGTATGTCTCTGCTTTCCCCTTCAGTGACCGCAAACACACAGAGAAATTCGAGTTTCAACTGTCGCATTCTTCTACCCACTAAGACAATAACAGATTAAATAGGATGAACCGAGTGGCCATACTTCTTGTAAAGTTATCCCCAGAGATGAATGCTCGACGTGGTTCTGAGGCTTGGGTGGTGTCTGCAGTGTAACTAAGGTTGACAGACTGCCTGCATGTGGGTGGCTGTCCCCTTTCCAGCTGTGACCAGCTGAATTATATCACCTGTCCCATTTGATGTATTAGGATATGCCCAAGCTCAAGATGCATGTTGCCGCAATAGGGAAATTAATGTCCGCCACTGGAGGCAATTAATAATGATTAGGAGCAAAACAGCAGGGTTAAATCTGTGCATTTAGCAGAGTGTTCACACTCTTTTATGTTGTACTTCAGCCTACTTGCTCAAAGAGGGGGGGAAAGCCTTTTGGGGGAGTTGGGACCATCTTATCTTAATTAGCATGTAAACTTAGATGAAACATCAAAGTCTCTTTAATGAGATGGCTTATTTATTGCTCACTTAATCCTTGCTTCCTGAGGTCAGAGAGCATAAAACACAAAAAGTAGTATACTGTAGAGATAAATGTTGAGATTAAGTTGAGTAGAGAGTAAAGTCTTTGGACTTGGGAATTGCATTTGATATATGAACTGGGGCCAGAAATTTTCACCCTCTTTATTTTGCCATTTATAAAAGAGCAGCCAATTGGCTTAGCAAAGATTTTCAGCTATCTCATTGGTGCAATTCTAGGCAATCTGCACATAAGATACTTGGTGATCTGTGATCTCCACCAGGTGACTAGAAGCTATACAAATGTGAATAATTGAAACATGCTAAATGAGAAATGTTGGTCCCCAAATGCAGACCATGGTGGAAATTGGTAGATTATAAACCTATGAGATGGTAGGGTCTGAGGTATTGATATGTGCAAACACTCATTTCTGTCAGGCATTTGTGCCACCAGTTATTAGTGGTACACCACACAACACACATATTGATCCATCAGATATTTTATTAGGAAATTTCATAAAACAGATTAAAGCATAATTGGCTACCAGTTGGACTTTACAGCCAAGTGAAGATTATACACTTAACCCCAGGGATAATGCAATTCTCATTAATGAAAAACTGTGGGATAAAAGTCTTGGGAAAACATATGAGCTGTATTTCATTAAGATAGAATCTGGGATGGGAGACTGAAATAATTCCTTTGCTGTGAACCCACAATGGCTGTGGGCACGCTGGAACTCCACTGGCAATCCAAGGTCAACCTGGAGGATGTTCCATCCCTTGCTTCTCATCCATGTGTCCTGGGCGGGGGGGGGGGGGGGGGGACTTCAGTCTTGACCATTTCAAAAGAAATTCAATTAAAAGTGAAAACTTCAAGCAAGAACTAGTCACTTGGCTTACTTAATGCAGACTGTCGTGTCCCCAACAGCAGACGTCCGAATGCTTGGACATAACTGAAGTAGAGGGTTGAACTTTTAATAACACCAAGGCATGCTCACACCATCATCTCATGGAGACCTAGCACTCTGTGACTGGGATGGCCACACAATGGTTTAGCTTCAATAGTTCATTCATTTGTTCACTGGGTCATCATCACTAATTATTTGCCTTGGAATTTCAGCATGGCGGAGCAAAGCTCCATGACAGAGACAGGCCATTGGGTTGTATCACTTCTATTATTGTTAGAGGCCTTACGGTTTCTAGGGCTGCGATAAACACCATGTCTTAAAGCAGCTTGGGGGAGGAAAGGGTTAATTAACTCTTCTCATACCTCCATATCACTGTTCATCATCAAAAGAAGAGAAAGATCTTTTTGTAAGATGGGAAGTTAAGACAGGATGGGGGTACCTGGAGGATTATGTTAGGACTGTGGGGGCAAGTGCCCAGTGATCTGAGGACCTCATCCTAAGCTCCACCCCTTAAAGGCCCCACCGCCCCACTTTGCTACACTAAAGACACAGCTTCTAACACTTACGACCTTGAGGGAGAACCCACATCCAAACATAGCAGGAGAGAGTGAGACAAAGAGGAACAGAGGGAGAAGGGAGGGAGGCAGGCAAGGAGAGAAGGAGGGAGGGAGGGAGGGAGGGAGGGAAGGAAGGGAGCAAGACAGGCAGTGTTTTCTCATTTATGCTCTGGTGTTACATGCAGATAACACGAAATAAATAGTAAATAAAATAAAAAGTAAACCAAACTCAGAAACAAATAAGAAACTGAGTACAGTCACTCCCCAAATACATTTTTTTCAATACTGTTACTATAATTTATTAAAATAAGATATTAAAGGAGCCAAATCCTCATGTTCTGTTTGACAGGTACAGAATTCAGTAAACTTCTAAAATACAGGGAGCCCAGCCAAGGTATCACATGCTTGCTGCATACATGTCCATGTATGAGAATGTTCACAGGAGCACAGACCCAGAAACAACACAGACGTCCAGAACAGTGGGCTGGACTGGTGGCAAGTTGTGATACTTGTTCTGAGGAGGGAACAGCAGGGATAACAATGAGTCTTATGAGGCTGGCCCAAAAGACCATGACAAGGGCACGTGTAGACATGCAGACGACTTTAGGTAAAGTCCAGGGTTTGTGGGGGTGTGCTTACCACCAAGCATGCAGTGTGCTCCCTTGGAGTGGTGGGGATGGGGTGTGATCCTGACTCAGCCCTCAGGCAGCTTGGAACTGCTAGTAATATGTTTTTTAAGATTTATTTTTATTTTTAATTTTGTGTGTGTGTGTGTGTGGGGGGGTGTTTTGCCTGCTGTCAGGGTACCATGTTCATGCAGTGCTCAAAGAGTCCAGAAGAGGGCTTTAGATCTCCCTGGAACTGGAGTTCCATCTTGCTTTGCACTGACAGATGGGTGCTGGGAACAGAAGCCTGGTCTTCTGCAAGAGTAGTCTGTGTTCCTAACCACTGAACCATCTGCCAATAATATTTTTTGGGGCAGACAGTGGGCACATAGATGTCCATTCTATTGTTATTCTTTAAGCCAGGATAAACTCACTCTATTTATTTTACGAGCAAGGAGATGGTCAGTGTTAATATTCAGGCATCTGTACTGGCCTGTCCTTGGGGTTCTGACAGGATATGGCCTCAGCTGCAGCCACTAAGAGCACCACCTGTGCACATTCACTATGTTCCTGTTTAAAATGGCCCTGCCCTCCCCTCCTCCTCTCTTTCTTTCTCTCCCTTTGTCTGACCCTCTCTCTCTCTCTCTCTCTCTCTCTCTCTCTCTCTCTCTCTCCATCTCCCTGTCTTCCTCTCTTTCTCCCTCTCTCTTGCCTGCTGCTCCTGTCTCCAGGGGCTAGTCTTCCCCCTCCCGTTTCCCTTTTTATGATTCCTTTCAAATAAATAATAATAATAATAATAATAATAATAATAATAATAATAAAACCAACCCTCTGCTTGAACCCTGTGAAATGGCATCTTTATCTTGCTCCCTCTGCTTTCCTTAAATTACAACAGTTAGCACTTAGAACAGGGGCTGCTTCGGGTCTTCTCTGCTTTTGGGTAGCTTGGCCAAGCCAGTTACCCGCCTTCTCCAGGGAATTGCTTTGTGTGGAAACAACCGGAAAGGGAATGTAAGGAAGCACAGGTGATATACCTGGGCCTCTTCCATTTCTCTGAGTCTCAAGTGGGTGAGCTGTGTTTGTTTTTGTAGCTCTTCTAAAGGCTTTTAACTGACCCAGAGGTGCCTCAGGCCAAAGCAACTCTAACCTGAAATTTGTCCTGATAAGGCCTCTCCCAAGACCCCTCTCCTTGACTGGTGGTTACTTCCCTTCCCTTCCCTTCAGGTGGCCTTCTCTCAGTGTATCCTTGGCATCTTAAATGACAATAGTCCTGTTGGGTTATTGTCTTACCCTTATTGTCAACCTTAATTACCTTTTTAAAGGCCCATGGAGTTACATTGTGGGCTAGGGCTTCAACACAGGAATATTTTGGAAACATGATTCATTTATGGTTTGAATGTGGACTGTCTCACCTACGTTCACACATGTGTTTGAACACTTCCAGCTGGTGGCAACATTTTGGAAGATTGTGGAAACTTATGACGGGAGGCAACACTGGTAGAGGAGGATCATTGCTTCTGGTCTTGAATCTCTGCTTTTGTTACCATGTAACAAACCTTTTGGTAAGTCCCTGCAGCTGTGAAGAGAGGAATCCCAGTCACACAACCCTGAACCAAGCTGTCCTCCCCGGCTGCTTCATCAGGTGTTTGGAATTAGTATGATACCCATATGAATGGCTACTGCTTAAGTCATTGTTCTGATGGGCACTTACTACATGCCAGGCCCTCACCAAGAATGTCACAACCAGAAGCTGATTTTCCTCTCTGTTATGGAGCACCCACTATAATGACTCTCATCTCTCAGATGAAGAGATTGGCTACCTGATTAAGATGTGGAAGAACAAGGATTAGACCCAGTGCTATTTGTCGTGTACTATGATGCCTAAGAGTACAGAAATTAGAACTGCCACTTTTGGAGATGTGATTTGGGTAAAGCAAAATGGCATTTGAAATAATACCCAGTGCTGAGGAATGTGGTTATAGCCCTCATGTGGGGGACAGGACCTCTAATCAGTAGAAAAACTACATTATATCAGCTTTTATTGAATGTAGTTACTGGCTTTGACTGGCCCAGATGTGGTCTGCAGCCAGGGAAGGTCACAGAGAGCTCTGTGCTCTGTGCACTGCTGTATTTCTTGATAATTACCCCAGGAAAGCTGGGGTTTCAAGACCAAAAGCAGACTTTCTTTACAATCCTCACACCGGCTTAAATCAACGGTAACTATAACTGTCCTCGGGGTTCCAAAGTGAACTCTTATTAACATGATGTATAATTTTGATTCTTTTCTATTACTCTTGGCAGAGGTCTGGGCCTGCGGACTCGGAGTTCACCAGGCTGCTCCATCACTTGAGTGAGATGGTCTGGGAGGAGGAGGCGGGGCTTCTGCATCGGAGTTATTTCCCCTCAGCTCTCCTTGTTACTCTGCCTTGTGTCTGCAGGTGCCTGATTCATCCCATCTCCCAAGCTTAGCCTGAGAAAGCATGTGTGGGGAGAGAGGCAGTGTGGCTGAGGTGCTGCCTCATGATAGAGAAGGCTGTCATGTACTGAGACCTACTTGATACGAGTTGATGGTTTGAAATACTCTGCAAACGTTAGCTCAGCTACAACATGTTTTTCTTTCGTTTCTTTTTCTTAACTTGGAGTTGGGGACTGACAGGGGCGGGGGCGGGATGCTAAGCACGTGTGCCATCATTGAGATACACTTGAATCTCTATGAAAGAAAAAGAGTTAGAGACCCAGACAAGTGATTCTCACTGACAAGGTCACACAGTTGGGAAGGGTCAGAGAGGGGACTGAGCCCAGGGAGTCAAACCCTTGTCCCTCCCCAATATTCTGCCTAGTTTTTATGTCAACTTGACATAGGCTTCAGTCATTTTGGAAGAGGGAACCTCATTTAGGAAAATGTCCCCACCAGAAGGTAAGCCTGTGGTGCATTTTCTTGATTGGTGATCAACGTTGGTGGGCCCTTCCCACAGAGGCCCATCCCATTCCCAGGCAGGTGGTCCTGGGTGCCATAAGAAAACAGGTGGAGCAAGCCATGGGGAGCAAGCCAGTAAGCAGCACCCCTCCATGGCCTCTGTTTCAGTTCCTGCCTTGACTTCTTTCAGTGACCGCTATCTGGAACTGTAAGCTGAACTAAACCCTTTCTTCCCCAAGTTGCTTTTGGTTATGGTGTTTTATCTCAGCATTAGGAACCTAAAATACTCTGTGTCTACATGAGAATGTTTTGCTGAGGAGCTGAAAGATGCTGACTTCACACCAGAGTCAGAAGTATGGGGCCACTTTCCTGTGCTTGCTTCCTCTGCAACGCGGAGGACGTGCTTATCTTCCCCCAATGCGAGCGTGTCTCAGACACTGAAGGCGAGATGACGCATCTTTCATTATTGTTGGGAAAGGAAGACGAAAATAGCACCATGAGCTAATTTGGAGAAAGTTTGTGATGCAAACTCAGTTTCTCCTGAAGTGCACACTGCTTTGAAGCCTCTGAACATTTCATTTGAAAGTTGACTGAGACACAGGTCTGTTTCAATATCTTCGTGTTACCTGTAGCACACTGTAGCTGGACGAACAGGCAGATAGACCTATAATATCAGTCAGTGTTCAAGTGATTAAAAAGAAATAAAGCACCGCCAGATGTTGGTTTGGAACAACCCGTAGGACACATTGGAAGCAACACTGATTCTGCAACTGGAAATTGGAATTGATCATTACTGGGCACTAAATGTGCGTATGTTTTTTCTGAAGTTCCTAAATCTATTTAATTTCTGTGTTGACGGAGATATTAGACAGCTGTTTGAAAATCTGTCTCTCTTTCCTGAGCTATGCACAAGAAGTCTTTATGTTAAGCCACAGGAATGTCAATGAGAGCCCTTCAGTGAACGAATCAGCTGCAAGTGGAAGGCACGGCTGGAAGCGATAACCTTAACTTACGTTCTCAGTAGTCCTGATGGTCCCACACGTGCCCCTCCAAGACATGGCTGTGGGAGGCAATGCCTCCCAAGTGCTGCAGCACAATGCCAGCTTGGGTGATTAGAGTCAAAGACGATGAGTTAGGAGGTGCGTTTGCTGAAAATGGCTTCTCAGTGACTTGCTGTGCACCCCAGGGGTACACTCCTGAGCCCTCTGCTCTATTAGCCCATTACCCATCTCAACCCCAGGCACCACCCTCTAAATGGGAGCAAATGCTTCTGACTTTAAGCCCGTGGCAAACTACCACAGGAAGCAGGTGCATGAGAAGAGAAAATTCACTTCATCTCTTCTTTCCAGGGCATCCAGTGAACTTGTTAATTGGTATCTAAGCTTCACTTAGCATCTTCAAAAGCATTTCCATAGCCTAACATAGGAAGCAAAAAAACAAAACAAAACAAAACAAAACAAAACAAAAAAACAACCAAACAAAAAAACACTTTATAGACAATAGTGGTCTTTTTAGTGTGATCTATAAAGATTGGAGTGGGGGTGGAAATTAAGCTTGTCTGTCTTACAACAAGGAAGTAGTTACATAAATTATGTCAAATTCTGGCCAGGCATGACAGTCCATACCTAGTGCTCTTGAGGTAGAGGCCAGAGAATCAGGAGTTCAAGGTCATTCCGGGCTATATATCAAGCTCTAGGTTACTCTGGGCCAGAGGAAGTCTTTGCTAATTCCTTGAACCTGACCTGGGAAAGGCTTTGCTGTTTTTCGTGGATCTGAGGTACTGGAGTTCTTGACATGATTGTGCCCATGTCAAAACACACACCCACTCAGGACTTCATCCATTCTTTACGTGTTCACTCAGCTACCTCCACTCCCCACAGCTGGCACTTTAGGAAGGAATTTCGTGAGATGGGTTTCTTAGGTCTGTTAGGCGTTCGGAATTCCCGGACTGGCACATGGTTCCCCTACACGGGGACCACCTACAGCCACCTACCTGCTGCTATTTCCTGATTATTTATCATATGTCAAGATCCATACCCAGCCATACTGAACCTCATCTATTGATGCTGTGTTGTCAAAGCCATTATTACTGCCTGGTGAGTGCTGTGCTCTGTAGTTGTTTGTGGCTATTACTAATACCCTGCCATCTCATTATGTGATCAGAGTGACACTGTCTTCTCACTGCTAATGAGAAACTAAGTTCAGAACCTGCTCAAGCAGGTCGTTAGTGGCAGAAACAGAGCAGCAATACAATTGCCAGAGGCTTCGGAATACTCGGTCCACACCACCTAAGTCTTGTCTTGTTCAGCAGGCCTGGGGGAAACTTCATAGGAGACGGCTTTCTAAGTATGAAATCACAACAAAAGTGGCCAGAGGCACTGAATGCCAAAAGCATTGGGTCAGAGTAGTTTACATGTTTATCTCCCAGTAGGACGCTCTTGAACTTGATATCCATTTCTGAGACTCTCTGTCCTCTGAGGGAGGAAGAAACGTCAATGCATGCCAAGAATTTTCAGACAAGATTTCTTTTCAGCTCAGAACAGCAAGCCCTGAAGTAGGTGGTACCCTCTGCTCCCCCCATTTCTCAGATAAGGAGGGACAGGGGCTAAGGAGCTTCCTCCAAGAACACAGCTGATCTGTTGCAGAACTCTGAAGCTCCATTTTAGCCTGGAAGTGCTACTTCCTAGGAGGGGAGGGCCCCAGCACTGCCTCTGAGGCCTTCTCTCCCACAGGCCCTTCTGCTTAGGACAGAGCCTCTTCCTGAGACAGGGAGCCCTGGCTGCCAGGTTCCAGCCATCTCTGGTCAACCCCATATCTAATCCATGCATGCACCAGGCTGATCCGTTACACTTTATAAAGTCTTACAACCTGAAGATGAGATCACTTTACAATTTCCATGTTTTTATAATTCCCTAACACAAATACCAGTTATTATCCTTTATTGTTAATAACCCAAGAGGATGCTTAATAAACAGCACAAAGTAAAGCAGGGATCTAAACATCAACTTTCAGTATTTTGCCAGTTACGTTTGATCACGGAATGGGTGGAGAGTTACCGGACACTTCCCATGCTCGACTTTGGTCATAAAAAACAACATATGCTCTTTTCTTCCTACTTTTCTGTAGTTAGTGGCTTAGTAGGTGTGCTGATTTTGTGCCTGGCCCTGTACTGCTGCCTTGCAATGCCTCATTTCATCACAGTATCACAGCTAAAGTTCTGTGCTTCAGGGATAGGGTGAGCTAGCTCTCCTACTTGGGAAACTTAAAAATCCACCAGATGTGCAACCACAAAAGATGCAGAAACCCACTGCAAATTAAGACCATAGAACATAAAAGATGAAAAATGAAGTCTAAGAGCAAAGATAAAATGGGTGGAAGGCATTCGGTGTCTGGGTTGCATTGGAAAAGCAAGACCTTTATTCTCCTAAAGAAGTGTTTACAAGGCTTTTTCAGTTGCTGCATAGTGGAAGACAGGCAATTAGACACTCAGTTTAGATGTGTGGGAAGATATAAGATACAGCCTCACTTATTTATTGAGTAAATACTAATTGAACATCTTCCATGGCATAAACAAAGGTGTAGAGATTGAAGCATGCAAATGCCAAGACTCTGAACGTTTGTTCGTTGTGAAGAAATCCAAAGAGGCAGCAATTTCCCAAGGTGGTGTCTTCTATGGACACAGCAGTGCACATGAAATATGACAGGAGCCTGGGAAAGGAAATTGAAGGAGAGTAATTAAAAATAAACCTATAAGCCACGTGTTGAAAAGTCATCTGTAAGAACAAAGTGCATTTACCAACAACAGATGAGACTGACGGATCTGTTGTGTAAAATGGAGGGAAACCTTAACTCGATATGATTAAAGCAAGATAAACATAAAAGGTCCCACAGCATGATGCCTGCCAGGGATTGGGCTGGTTTTCCTCCCACACATCTGATGGTCTGTCCTCTGGCCTGGAGAGTAGGACACTTTGTCACTTCTGAGCAGGTGAAAAAGTCAGGAGATTTAGATGGGTCATTTCGTCATGAGAAGGAAGTGTCAGAGGGACAAAACCCTGCAGTGTCTGAGTGTGTGTGCCCATGCTGCCGACAGAAAGTGATTTTAGTGTGTGTGTGTGTGAGTGAGTGTGAGTGTGTGTGTGTGTGTGTGTGTGCCCATGCTGCCAAGAGAAAGTGTTTTTAGTGTGTGTATGTGTGTGCATGTGTGTATGTGGTGTGTAGTGTGTGTGTGAGTGTGAGTGTGTGTGTAGTGTGTGTGAGTGTGAGTGTATGTGTGTGTAGTGTGTGTATGTGGTGTGTAGTGTGTAGTGTGTAGTGTGTGTTTGTGTGTGTGTGTGTGTGTGTGTGTGTGTATGTGTGTGTGTGTGTTCCAAAGCTGAACTGAGAACCAACCAAGCAGTTAGTAGCAAGTCTTAAACTACAGGGATGCCAAACCAGCTTGGGATACACTGAGCTCGAATGAGGGGTCCAGATCATCCCAAGGAAAATGGTACGGGTTGAAGAAAAAACCCCAAATTTTTAGGATAACAAAACACAGTGCTATCTGTGTTGTAGGAAGGGCAGCTTGGGGAACTTTCTGGGTGTGATTGTTTGTACTGCATAAGTTTGGGTGGGGATTCAAAGGCTAAGCAGAATTTCTCAGAAAAGCAGTGAATCACATCCAAAGTTGGCCACTGGGAAATTCTTCTCTTCTCTCACTTTCCAGGAATGACGTGGGCTCCCTACTTCCTCTGCCTGAGGGGAAGAAGAAATGTTTGAAGAAATGACCATGTTGAGGCTGCCCCGGATGTGTGCACACGCGTGTGCATCTTGCTGCAGTCAACAATGTTGGGAAGCCCTGGCTAGAGGATACTCCAAGTATCCATGTCTACATAGGTTTCCTCCATTCTCTCCAGGGTGCATGCACACACAGGTGTACACACACACACACACACACACACACACACACACACACACGCACGCACGCACGCACGCACGCACGCACGCACGCACGCACGCACGCGCGCACGCGCGCACACACACACACACTACACACCACATACACACACACACACACACACACACACACACACACTACACACCACATACACACACTACACACACACACACACACACACACACACACACACACACTACACACCACATACACACACTACACACACACACACACCAGCAACCTTTCTTGTCTGGGACTTGTGAGGGGTTGGCTTCTAAACACACTTTAAATGTCTGTCTCTCCTTGTCTTCGAAGGGGTTCAGACAAGGGCTGAAGGAAATGATTACTTAAGCAGCAGAGGCTTCAAGCAGGGCTCGTCTTTTGTAGTTTGCAGAGTGTAGTACAGAACTCTCCTCCCAGCCATATTGGTACCCATCTTTGGAAGTTCTGCTGGCCTGTTGGCAAAAGGTCATCACAGCTGGGATTTACCTTCCTTCCTAGAAGGAGGATTCAGCAAAGTCATGCTGAGCATCCAGCCACACCTCCCAACACATAGTAAGAAATTCTGTCCTGATATCAGATGCCCTTAGGGGAGAGACTAGAGGATATAGGTGGGGGAAAGATGACGACAGGGAGCTTCATCTACACAACCACGGAGAGGCCATCGTCCTTGGTGGGTGCAGACTTTCAGTGTGACTGCTTTAGAGTCTCCCGTGTTCCTGCCCATATCCTCTCACTTGTTCTGTACGTAAACCTAATAAACTCACTGATTCTCTGAATGATCTTTGGCCAAATCACACCTCAACTGGCCATCTTTGGCAGTATTGGAGGAGGGATAGACATTGTTTATGTCTCTCCCAGGGAAGGAATTCTAGCAACAGAGGGCCCTGCAAATCTGCAGAGGCAGGTTCTTCCTCTGGAGAGCAAGAGGAGGTTTCTAGGGATGGCCTTGGTCCCCATGCCTTCCTATCCCAACTGGAGCAGCTAAGTTATTTACTGGCAGACCTGAGGGCACTCATGGGAATAGCCCCAAAGGCTATAACTGAGCGTCAGCCACACTGTGGTTTTTAGGAAGAGAATGAACTCAGATCTGGTGGATCTGCTTGGTTACCTGCTTCATCACAAGCAGTAGAAGGTAGAGTCATCATTGAGAAGCAAATCTCATTGCCTGATTCCTGAGGACATTGTGGTGATTAAATGAGATAAGGGCATACAGTAGGAGCTTAATAAATATGTGATGACAGACATTATAGAAGCTCGGCAAGTGTGTGTTCCCTTCTTTTGACCTTGTTTCTGGAAATGAAAATTTTGATTACTTTTCTTACCCTGTGTGAGAATTTGTCTTTTTTTCCCCTTGATTCCTTTTTAAAATAATACTTTTATTAATTTTTTGAGAATTACATATGTGTATATAATGTAATTTGATGGTGCTCACTCCCAGCTCCTTGCCTAACTCCTTCCTGAACTACTCCCTCCCATATCTGTGCTCTCTCTCTCTCTCTCCCTCCCTCCCTGTCTCTCTCTCATGCACACATACATGGACACCCAGTTTGTGCTGCCCATATGCTTATGGTGTGGAGCCATTCATTGGAGCAGTCAACCTGTCAGAGGCCACACCCTTAAAGAATTCTCTCTTCTCCGGAAGTCATCAACTGTCAATAGTTCTTTCAGCTATAGACCCACTGTGCGTCTGTGGTGGAATGTTGACCGGCTTGATCTAGTACAAGTGTTATGCAGGCAGCCACAGTTGTTGTGAGGTCAGGATCATAGTGGCTCTATCGTGTACAGAAGATGCTGTTTCAGTGTGGTCCTCCCAGGCTCTGACTCTTACAGTCCTGCCCTCTCTTCCATGATGGTGTCTGAGCCTTGCAGGAGGGATGTGATATAGATGTCCCATTTGTGGCACTCCATGGACGTCTGTTATCTGCACTTGGACCAGGTTTGAGTTTCTGCATTCATTGCTGCACACGGCACAAAGAGCCTTCACTGATGAGGTCTGAGGGCTGCACCAATCTATGAGCAGAGAGCCAGGAATTTAGAGGACAGTTTGAGACTAGGTCCACTTAGCAAAATCATAATAGCAGGTTCACCCTTGGGCTATGAGCTCCCCCCAGATAGTTTCCTGTGGAGTGGGCCTTAAATTCAATCAGAAAGCAGTTGGTTACCCCCATAACATTCAACTGTTGCATCCCTGGGCACATCTTGCCATGCTGACGGGGATTGCTGTTCTCAAGCTCACAGATGGTTTAGAGTATCGGTGAACTTTCTCATCTAGCAGCCAGAAAAGCACCGCTGGTATTATGAAAGCTAGCTAACATGGAGGAAGTTTCCAGGGCAACACCAACTTGATTTCTCTATATCCTGTGACCGAATATGTGATGATTCAGCAATAGGGTCTTGCCATCAGCTCTGGTCAGCAACCAAGAACAATAGCAATAGCCTGTATTGTTCTAGGAGTCCCTGGAACACCCAACAGACAGCTTGAGAGATGGTGGTACCCCCACATCAGACACTGGACTTTTTTTCTTTTGGGCAACTTTTGGCTTCTGGGAGGAGCATTATCCCCTGTGCAGGGTAACTCCAATTAAACTCTTTTGTGTGTGTGTGTGTGTGTGTGTGTGTGTGTGTGTGTGTGTGTGTGTGTGTGTAACAGTTATATTTCCATGTTTTTTTCAAACAGCCATGGTGTTAGTTACCCACCTTTTCCTTTGGCCTTCCCTTCCATCTTTTCCCCATTTCAATTTCTTCCCATCCATTCCCAAACCCATTCATATCACCTCTGCTCTCCCATCTCCCCTTCCTGAAGATCTTTCTTCTCCCTCCCAATCCCAATGGTCCATCTCTAGTTTCCTGGATTCCACAGGTTCTCCATGTTAAACACACAACTCTAAAGATTTGATGCTAGGATCCACACATGAGTGAGAAAGTGTAACAATTGTCTTCCTGGGTCTGGGTTACCCTACTCAGTATAACATTTTCCAGTTCCACCCATTTACCTTCAAATTTCATTTTTCATTACACCATAGTAAAATTGTGTCTGGGTACAGCATTTTTATTTTACATTTATCAGTTAATGGACACCTAGTTTGTTTCCATATCTTAGCTATTGTGTCTAGAACACCAATCAACATGCAAGTAATTTGTGAATGGTTTAAATGATAATGCTCCCCTCAAGAGCCATAGACTATATAACAAGCCACAGTACCAAGCAAGGGAAACCCCACTTTGAGTTGTTCTTCAGGGAAATCCAAGAGACCCCCAAAATATATAGGTCATTGTGATTGCCCTTGGTTGCCTTCCAGAACTTGAAGATAAGGCCCTGTTGTTGAAGACACCACACATTTTAGACACAAGATTTGGAGGAATCAAGCTGGAACCAACCTGGATGCCTCCTCCCTGAGGCTTAGCTATGCACATTGCCAAGGGAGAAAGGTGATTACAAATCTTACTTGGCTGTAAAACTTATGGACCACCACAATGCTCAGCACAGCGAGATACACTAGAGCACGTGATAGTGATGCACAGTTTAGAGGTAACCAATAGCCGTCTAATTGGACTTAAGGCTCATTTGGTAGGAGGGACACCGTGTCTGTTACTGTAAGCCTGGCCAACTATCTGTGGCTGGTGTTATCATTGGCTCTAGAGGAGAACCTACTACCACCACTTTCCTAAACTAGTGTAATTTCCAACTGCATTCTAATACCTACTCTTATATCCACAGATAGGAGTGACTCTTACCTCTCCTCAAAGAAGCTTCTTTAGGCAGCAGACAGAGACCACCACAGAAATGCACAGCTGGTCAAAATGCAGATAACAACTGACTATGTAGGATAACCATCTACAACTGAGACATCTACAATACAACGCCTACAACCCAGGCTCAGAGAACATGACAAAAATGGGGATAGAAAGATTGTAAGAGCTAAAGGATCAGGACATCTGCTTCCAGACAGTGTTTTCTATATACAACCTGGATTTAGTTACACCCATGAAATCTTAATCATGTGGTCACCTAAACAAGACCCTCACAATAACAACACTAATTGACATACCAACATGAATGGGGGAAATCTCACAAGGCCCTATCCCTGGGTAGAGCAGTAGAGGTAATTAATGGCTGATAAGAGAGGGAGAGCCAGTCTCCTTAAGGGCTGAGTCCTCTGATAAGTTATCTGACCCCAAGTGGTCATCTGTAAACACATACACATCTAAGCAACACTAAATGGATAGCAAGCTGTATTTATATACACATATATACGTATATGTGTATTGTTAAATGTAATGATAATAATTGAAGAAGGGTCGTGAATTTTGGAAGGAGTAGGGGGGCATGGGAGGAGTTGGAAGGAAGAAAGGGGGGAGGGAAGTAATATAATTATAGTAATATATAAAACAAAGAATTTTTTTGCCTTTTGTTTTATTAAAGGGACCTGTCTACCCCTTATTGGTGCTGTAGGCAACTCATTTGATTCATCAGTAAAATGGGTAGAATACCCTGGAGTACTCACAGGCATGTTGTTTGGAATAACTGAATCTGGGTATATTAATCTTTTATTGACAACATTACTATATGTGTGGCATGCTGAAGGCGAACCTCTCCGTTGATAAGATGTGTCCCCAGCTAACGTCTACTGCCGAATTTCTCTGTAAAACATCAGACATGTTTAAGCAAACTCCCAGGCTTACTTAATTATTGGATAATACACTGGTGACAGAAATGAATTACAGTTACTTACTGTGCAACACCCTGCACGTGTTAATGATGACACCCAACAGCACAGAAAACGTGGCCGAGTCCATGGAAACCTGGGACAACAGGGACAACAGCAGTAGCAGTGAGTGGGTCATGAAGCTTCTACCACACAGGTCTTTAATTAGCTTGTGCCATAAGGGATTGCACACGGAAGCTTGTCTGCAGACTTGGGCCGTGAGAAAATGAGGGAGGAGTGGAGGGTGCTTGTTCCGTTTCTCTAGTTTGAGAGAGTGGAGTGCAGAGCAAATAGGTCTGTGCATGTACTTCCCCCCCCCCCACTTTGGGCAATAAGGTTGTCAACACAGGTGCATGAGCCCTGGCCCCATTCACTGTGGCTGTGCCTTTTTTGTTGTGATTCAAAGGCCATGGTCAGGAAGTGTCCCCAGTGCCTTCCAACACGGTGATCATGGATAGACTCGTGCTCTATTTTTCTGACTTTGGCTGGAAGTTGTTCATATCTTGTGTGAGACAAGCTGCACTTTCTAAGAGAGTCAGGTTTGGTCTCTTCTCATGTTAAAAAAAAAAAAAACCAAAACAACAAAACAACTTTAGGATAAAAACACAAATTCCATCCATGTAGCCTATGATGGTAGAAACCAGTACTTCCTAGGAGGCCTCCTGCCTTCTCTAGTCCTAGGCAGATCTTTTCCTTAGCTAACTGTAGCCTGATTTTTAGGGTTCGGGGATAACCATGCCCCCATTTGTACTTGGGTTTCCTCTCCATATTAGAATCAGAGACTTGTCAACTCACAAGCCTGGGCCAGTACCATGCAATGTTATTCACACACGCCACATGCCACACTAAGTGAAATAAATCAGACACCAAGGGACACACATTGCCCGGGTCACATATGGTATTTAGAACAGGCAAACTCATAGAAACAGGCAGTAGAGTGGAGGTCACAGGCCAAAAGAACTCCCTTTGTGGATGGTGGCAACAGTTGTCCAACAATACGGGTGTATTTAATTGGAGTATCGTGAACTGCTGCTGAACTCTACTGTTAGAAACAATGAAAATAGTGCATTTTACTTATGAATATTTACCATTAACAGAAAAGATACAGATTGAAAACTAGAAAAATAAGCTTGGAAGTCAAACAGCCTGAGAGGCCTCCGGGTATCCATGGGGAGGTGCCCTGAGCAGCATGGTACCGGCATCTCGTTTGTGCATTATTTCACGATACTCCAATTCAAATCTCTTTTCCAAAACAGGACACTGGTCACCCTTCCTTAAGCTATGAGAAGATTGGAACGTGATAAGAATACATGGTTTCAGATGGGTTGTGCTTCTGTGTTCTGACAGAGAAAAGCAGTTTGGTGTGGGCTGACTCCTCCAGTATTTTGAGCAATTTCCAGGTACTGTTAAATACCCAGTTAAAATCCCTCTAATGTGTCTGGTAATCATTTGAGCTGTTAAAGCATAATACGAATTCAGACATACAGTTATACAAAACCTTTCCCACTTGCCTACCTCTCAGACAGATTACAGAGGGAATATGTTATAGACAATAAAATCTAAGGGGAAAAAAACGTCACCCTGCTTCAGCTCTGCCATTAAACCCAACGATGGCGGCCATTGCCATGTAAAAGGAAAAACAACAAGTTTACAGTTTCTCATTTCCCATGGTAAACAGATTGCTTATTTTAATTCTGAAAATAAAGCGATGGAGGCGATGGAGGTCTGTAAATAAGAGTGTGCATCTCAATTTTCTGCAAACGCTTAAGTGGTTTACATCTGTTTCCTCCCAGTTGTATTTCTCAAACATGAATTTCCATTTTAAAAAGAGTCGTAAAATCACTACTGTTTCTCTGTGGATCTATTAGCAATAAAATAGCCTACAGAGGTTTGCACAGCCATGGAAAATGTACAGTGATAATAGGCTGTCCTGCTGTTACATGGCTTATGCAAACTTTCCATTTATCATGGCAGAACCATCTATCCGCAGGGTTGCAGCACTGCAAACAACTGAATAAAACAGACCAAGAGGAGGAAGACGAGAGAGAAATCCCTGTGTACACATCATTAATCAGACAAGATGAATTCTCAAAGTGAGAACCGTGTTTCCTCAAAGCCAACTGAGAGAAGGGGGAGTGGGTGTCGGGCTGAGCTCAACCTGCAGCATGCAGCTTTCCCTAAAAATCTCCAAATGGACAGAAGCATCTGCTTCTCTCATTTGAGTGCCATGGAAGTCACTTCTCTAGCGGTTTTTGCAAAGAACCAAAAGGGCGTCCGTTGAAAACTTTTAGTCCAGCAGGCATTATTCTTTCGTTGGTTTTCACTGGCATGCTGTGTGGCTGCATGCCTTGTGGTGCATGACACATCATGAGTAGAAGAACATGGAATAGTGTAGCATGGTGCCGACCACTTATGTGTTAACAATCCCCCGACTTTAGTGTGGAGAGGCAGCCCAGGTACACCGTTGTGTGCGTCCACAGTAATGGGGTCTCAGAGATTCACCTCCACACACACGTGACAGATGTGTTCATCAAGTTCCCAAACCCCTATGGTAGTGGGACTGAGCGTTCACACACCCCTGTCCCTGATTTGACAGTCTGATTTGACCCTCCAGAGATGACAGCCTGTGTTTCTGACACTATACTAACTCACGAAAGGTTTGTCTGGGGGTAAGGAGGTGTCACATCAGCTTCATTCCAAGATGCTGTGTATGGCTTCATCTAATCCTTGGGGAGCTCCCATGAGTCCCTCAACCTCAAGAGTGGCCTTGTCCTGGAATAGATAAGATTAAAAAAATATACCAGTAGACTTTACATTCCAGGCACCCATAGCCATTCTATTGAGTGGGGCACCTTTTGTAATGGTTTTGTTCTGTTTTATTGGCTTGATGGAAAGATGTGTTTGTGCAATAATTCTGGAGACCTTAATAGGAAATGGAAAAGATATCTTTTGACTAATGCCCCAGAAGTGACTGTTACTTTCCCATTCTTGGAGTAGGGGGAAGGGCCACACAGTTAAGAGATGGTCTCTTGTTTATCTCATGTTCTTTTGTAGACTGTCTTTGGGGCCTGGCAAGCTTGCTGTCTCTGGGATCCCTGTGGCTTCACAGTACTTAGGGAATAAATAAAGGAAAACATCAAGAGAAGAGGTCAGCAGGAGAAAGGCAGCTGGTATACCCAATAGCACAGTAGCTCCTGCCACTGCCAGAATGGTGGCTTTATTCAAGGTGGAATTTATTGTTTTGAATTAATTCACGTCACTGAGGTCCTAATCATGCTTTCACTGACATGTCCTCAGATCATAAAATTGATGCCAGCAATTGGGTGGGGAATAATTCAACAACCAACCTCAGTCCATTTGTGGAGGGGAAACTAGTTAAGATTCGAACATTTCCATCTGGGTTTATAGCACTGGAAAAACACTTGCATTTACCACACTGAAAATAGAGTAGATCTACACTCTAGACCAGAGCCTCTGATGTCAAGTTGCCCCAGGATTCCCTGGAAGGAGTCCAATCCTTCCTACCACTGAAGCTGAAAAGGGCTTGGAATGCCCTGCACAGTCTGTCCTTTTAGGGCTTTGTCCTGCTACTCCTCTCTTCTATGCATCCCTGGATGCCTCACCCCTCCATCATTATCTCCTTGTGAGCAGTACCAGGGTGATCCGTCTTACAGTAGATGTCCTCAGGCTCTGCACAGCTTGGAACATGGCTATCCAGCCAAACAATTGTCCCAGCCTCTCATGTCATGCTGGAAGCAGAGATGCCATTAGTTGTAATAAGGGCCCTCAGCCCCACATCTATTTCTACTGCCCTGGAGAGGAAGCAGGAGTACAGTAGGCAGCATTTCTGTCCAGAAGTCTTGCTGGAGCAATGAGCAGGGGCATTGCTCTGATTCCTCGGGGATATGTCATGTGCCACACTGGTTTCTCTTCCACAAATAAACCCAAGGTTTTTTTTATTTTATTTTATTTTATTTTTTGCTTTTTGCCAGACCCATCTCTCACCATCTCTGGTTCTGAGGTTCCCAGTGGAGGCCCTTATCAATTCTTGGGGGGTATCATTGGACCTTTTCTGGGAGTTCTGTATTGTAGGTTCTCATTTCTCCTTTGGTGGCCTTTGGCAGTCTTTTTGCTGGCCCCTCCAGGAAATCCCGACTCCGTTGGAAATGGACATTTCTGAACATGAACCAGATCTTGCTGTGACTCACTGGCCACTGTATCCGGGCCTACTAATAGCAAGAGTATTAACAATAGGAATAATTGCTGCAATTCTGGGTGCCTGCTACTACACACTGAGACCCTGACAGGCTCACACATTTGTCTAAGGCACACAACGAGTCTTGAGGCTGGGATTTAAAGCCATGCTTCTAAGCTGGATAATAGGTTTCTGACCTCCACATCTTCATAGTATCCTGTGTAGCTTGAAGGGAAGGAAGCATTTATTGCCTTTGGCTGTAAGTATGAACCCAATGGAGGCCTCTACGCGTGGGGTCCTCCTAGTCCCTGCTCCTCTTTAAGGCTTCATTCTGCCTCCTCCTGCAGTCTCCATGCCTCTCCTCCCTCCACACTTGCCATCACTATACATCTCCAACACAGCAGGACAGGGTAATTCGCTGCATGCTAGGCAGTAACTATGTAGTAATAACAATAATTCTTGGTACTTAGAGCTCCTCATCCAAGGATGTCACCCAAGCTTAAAGAAATTGAAATATATCTGCTCACAGCAGCATGGTGGGGTGGCTTGGGTATCATTTCCAGGCCTGAAGAGAGGCGTGCATAAAGGAAGCCAGCACCTGGTCCTTCCTAAGCAGACCCTCCTAACCACAGCTCAGGCAGAGCAGATAGGGCAGGGGCCGCACCCAGAGTGATGGTGCTCTTACTTCTCTGGCGCCCCTTTGCAGACTGCATTAGGAGCTTGCATGTTTCTGTCTCCAGAAGCCTTGTGGCTTTATTATTTTGGAGTGAAAGGCTGGGTCTGTGTTGTGAAAAGAGCCATGTCCAAGCCTGTCCCTATGACAAACTCCACTGGGGTGAAATGGAGAGATGAATACATGGGTTTGATGACTTTTCTATGTCCCAATTACCTCTTGTCCTCAGATATCCCATTCTTCTGCCCCCATGGGATGATCCCTCCCTGTTCTGAGTGAGTGTTCATCAAAAGCCTTTCTCCAAGGGCAGTTGGAGGAGGTGGGGGGACAGGGACCCATGCTGTCTTCTTACCTACCTGGACCTAGAGGTTATACACTGTCCCAATTAGCCTAAAGTGATGCCTTTTGACCACACTGGCTATCAACGTGCACTCCATATACAGGCAAATGCACTCAGACTGACAGGCTAGGCTCCGTCCTGGAGGCTGAAAGATTTGTGGACAAGGAGCAGACCGTGGCCTTTCTCTTGATGAGTGTGCAGACAGAATAACCCACAGGAACAAGGAGCACCCAAGACTCAGGTGTGCTCCAGTTTCACATTCCACACATGCCTCAGGCGTGGAGACCAAAAGGTTTTTGCCACCACCAACTTGGTCACAGTGAGGAATTCAGGAGAAAGAGGAGCAATTTAGCCAAGCTAGATGAGAGGCATTTCAATGGTAAAATCACTGGAGCTTTTCCCCTGACTGAGAGCAAATGCATTTGTCAAACACACCATAAATATACATTTGCACTATTTATTACCTCTGCCTATAAAAGAAAATTGTATTAGGTGATTGTGCTGAAAATGTGTCAAAAATATAATTTGCATCTCTTTTACGGGGGTGTTTTGTGTGTTTTTGCTATATTTCAATTTGCTAATATACATATATATCTCTGTAGAGACATATATAAATGCTGTTTAGTTCTTCTGATCTTTGTTTTTATTTTCTTTGTATAAAAATTTCAATATAATTTGTGATTCTAAAAATATTGCTTTTGAAAAATATGGTATGGATCCTTCATTCCCCTAATTCCCATAATCCAACACAATAAAACATTTACTAAAAGTATATTAAAGAGAACGCCCTGAGGATTTGCTTCTCTTTGACAAACAGCCATGGGAGGATTCTACAGAATGTCTGGTGTGTTGTCTTGAATTTCATAGAATCCATCTCTATTCATTTGGGCACATTTCACCAAGTTTCTCTTTTGCACCCTGCCCCATGGCGAAAGCCAGTTTCCCTCCCAGCTGTCATACACACCCCCTAGAACAGGGTTTCAGTTGTTAGCGCTCATGGCTTGTTTTCTAGATGTCCTGACCTCTGATGGGTGATACATTCATCTCCATCATGCTTATTTGATGCATCTAGCTGCATTTTCTGTTTGTAAGAAAAGACTCTCGCAAGCATGTCTTCTGACGGCCCACTTTAATCACCTGAGGAAGCAGGTCATCAGCCCCTAAACTAAGGAAGAAGAGATAAAGCCCAAGAGGCAATTATGTCACTTTAGGGTCACACAGAAAATCATTAAAAGATTAAAGCCTGGGTCTCCCAAGTCACAAGCATTCTGCTTTGCTGTTAGAAATGTCATCTTAGTTTCTTTTCCTCATTTACAAGCCACATACCTATCATTTTTCTGGAGCTAGACAACATCTAGAGCTGAGAGAGGCTACTGTCCCTTCTGCTTTATTTTGAACAGTGGGAAGAAGTCCCTTCTCAGAGTTCTAACTGGGAACTTGGCTTCACAGGCTAGCCAGGTGAGGGGGTGGAGGGGGGAACAGGCAGACAGACAGACACAGGGAGGGAGGGAGGGAGAGAGAGAGAGAGAGAGAGAGAGAGAGAGAGAGAGAGAGAGAGAGAGAACTATGGACACAATTGTGTCATTCCTAGCACCTAGTCCACCCCTAAATCCCTAAATTAAGAAACACATTTGGGGGATGGATAATTAGAGTTAAATGTGGTCATAAAGATTGGGTCTTAATCCAGCAGAACTGGTGGCCTTCTAAGGGGAGAGGTACACGTACACCTGCATTGTCTCCACAAGCAGGAAGTAAAGGACATTAATAACGTTTTTTACTCAGTTCAAGACCCAACCCATAGAACAGTACCATCTACATCTAGGGTGGATCTCCTCACCTCAGTTAGACTGGAAAACCCTTCACAGGGATGCCCGGAGAATGTTGCAATGGTGATTCTAAATCCTGCTAAGTTGATAGTTATGATTAGTCTTTCTCTGCCCTTGGAAGGTATGACTTAAGTTACATTTGTGACTGCAACAGAGGAGTCTGTGGGGGAGGGGAGGGTTGGTGCCAGCCGACGACCACCACAGTCTACGATAACCTGGAAGTGGTGTGGGTGATGCCTTCAACCTATCTCCCTTGTGTTTACTGTGAGCCGGCTGCATC
This sequence comes from Cricetulus griseus, assembly GCF_003668045.3. Classification (NCBI taxonomy): domain Eukaryota; kingdom Metazoa; phylum Chordata; class Mammalia; order Rodentia; family Cricetidae; genus Cricetulus; species Cricetulus griseus. Next base: position 89,548,150 of record NC_048601.1, on the reverse strand, counting down.
TTAATTTGTGCCTTCATTGTCCTACACTTTTGGTATAAAGGAGTGAGGAGTACAGAGCTCTGCCAAGGACTTGTCAACTAAGCAATGGTGCTGCTACCTGCCTAGTTGGAGCTTATATCTCTGGAGGCTTTGTAGTTGATGACCCTGGGGTAGACCCCAGCCCTGACATCTGCAATGGAACCTCAGTTTCCACATTTGTTGGTCTACGAGACTGAAGACCCTTCAAGTCTCCAGCTGTAAGAGCACGCCAATCAAATGTCTTATCCCACTTTCCTTGCCTTTCCAGTGAGCCACAGGAGAACTGGAGCAGAGTCATCACTACAGCTAAAACTGTTGAGATTGTCCTCCAAGCCTTCAACAGCATATTCTATTTTAGTGCCCACAACAACCCTATAGAGAAGGCCCATTACTGTTTCCACCATTTGATGGATAAGAAAATTGAGACATGGGAAAAAATTTGCCCAAGGAAACGTGGTTAAAAAGTATTAGAGCTGGGGTTAAATGGGTTCCACAGCTCTGCCTGGACCACCATAGCAACCTGTGTATTAGCTTCTATTTTGTTGCTGTGGGAAAACACCAAAACCAAGGGGCTTGCAAAAGAAAAAGTTCTTTTCGGCTCATGCTTCCAGAGGGTTAGAGTCTGTCACACCAGGGACAGCATGCAGCAAATAGCAGGCATGGCTGCTGTGGCCGAAAGGTGAGAGCTCACATTTTGAATCTCAAGCACTGAAGCATGAAGTAGAGGGGGTGAATTGCAAGTAGATGAGGCTTTTTATTTCCACAGCCTCCCTCAGTGCTATGCATTCTCCAGCAAGACTGCGCTACCTAAACCTCCACAAACAGTGCCACCTACTGGCGGGAGAATCAAATGTCCAAATCCTGAGACTATGAGGGACATTCCTCATTCAAACCATCACAGGCTATCTTGGAGACTGGACGATAGTAATTAATAAATCAATATATTTGTTGCTTTTCCTGTTGGTATCATGAAAATACTCGGACAAACACAACTAGCAGAAGTGTTTATATTGGCTCACAGTAACAAGGAACATCCCATTGTGACCGGGAAGTCATGGGAGCAGGAACTTAAGGGAGCCTCTCACATTGTATCAGCAGTCAAGGAACAGTGATAAACAATCCTGCTTGGGTGGCTTCCATCTCCCTCTCAGACACAAGCCCAGGGAATGGTGCTACTCACTTTTAGGGTGGGTCTTCTGACCTTTGTTAACCTTATTATGATAATGACCAGTGACAAGTCTCCTGAGTGACTCTAGGTCCTGTCGTGTTGACAATCAATTAACCAGCACAGTTGGCTTGGGGGAGCAGAAGGCCACTATCCTGAGCCTAGATGCCAAGGCCAACCTTCAGCTACTCTTCCCCAATTTGTTGTATACTTTATTTCACAAGCACTTATTGAATGACTACTATGTGCCAGGTTTTCCTGGGGTTAGAAGATGACTTGAGAAGTCAGAGATAGTGAAAGGATCTGGGTTGAGGGTCAGCATGTACCAGATCCTCGAAAGAAAGTCATCTTCAAACTTATCCCCCTCATTACAGGAAAACTCATGATGCCATCTGATAGACTGCTCTTGGACATCTGCAGGAGGCTGTCAGCCACGCTGAAACAGAATTCCAAGTGGGTCTTTCCAATCTTACAATCTGAAATTTTCCTAATCCTTGACTGGCTTGTTCAGTCTTTGTAGGGAGGGAACAGGGAAGTAAAGGAAGTGGGAACAATTTCATTATGGAAGGCAGCTTGCAATGCATTTACTTCCCTGCCACAAAAAATGTGCATTTTATCTTTTGAGCACAGTATCTTTTCCATGCAAAACAGACATCACAGAAATAACTGGTGGAGCTGACCAGGAATGCTGTCTTGGATGGACAAAATGGCTGGACAGGCAGCAGTTGCTTTCCTAATGTCATGGGCACTACCGAGGAGGCTTGCTGCCATTCCCACAGAACTGTCTGGGTATCACTAATCTGGCCCTCTCCAGGGCTGTCTGCCACCCATGACTGGAGGAGAAGGGCCCACACTCCTGCTTCTTGGACAGAATGCAACCTTCACTGGGTCTTCAAGAGATTGGAGACCGGAGCTGCCTGGGAGCCTACACAAAACCTGAAGGCAGACCATTTCAGAGCCTGCTGAAGTTATTCCAGTCCAGAGGCAAATCTTCCTTCCCCAGGTGAACCCTACTACCCCACCCTACAGTCCATTCATATTTAGGTGGCAGTACTGAGTCCCCCTGTGGGTGCCCGGGCATGAGGATGTCCTGCTTCTTATGCCCACGGATGGCAGGAGAACTCTAAAGAAGCACAGAGCAGCAGGTCTTCAGGACACCAACCTGGAGGCCAAACAATGAATGTAATGAAAGTAGACCCCAGGAAAAGCTCCACAGTGAGTGCCACGGCCAAACTTGAGAACTGGACCCATTTTCACAATGCTATGTGGTGACTGGGATAAGAAGGATCATATAGGACTCTAATAGAAAGTAGGGTTTCAAAGTAGTGTCATCTCTGGTCTCTTCCAGAAAAAATAGGCGGGGCTGGGAGGAAGCAGGGTCTTCAGAGCTTGAGAGGCTCATGTCCACTGTAAGGGGCAGTCAGTCAGGACTGTCCTAGCACCTTCCTTGCCAGCTCTAGCCTTAGCCAGAGGGATGTGGCCTGCTCCCCTCTGCAGTTCCTTGGTAGAGTCCCGAAAAGAATGTCAGCCAGAAAGACATCCCTGGTCTGAATCCTTAAAGCTGGGCGTGGCAGCAGCCAGCAGCCAGCAGCTCTCTGGAAAGTGGCCGTTTTGTCTGCCTGGTGCCTGTGAACCAGTGTTGGCTATGGGCTGAGGGGAGGCTTCAGGGACACTGTCCTTCATCCCAAGATGACTGACAACTAGACTCTGTCTCCAGGAGAAGCAGAAGGCTTCAATCATCCACAAAGTCCCCGCCCCCCTTCTAGAAAATGGCTTCACCTAGAGAGGGGGAAAGAAGCACAGACAGCACACGCAGACTCGTGCCCACAAGACAGAACAATGCCAGAGCTAAGCCCAGGCTCCATTTTTCATATCGCTTCTTATTTTCAATAGCTACTGGGTGCCGGAGAGGAAAGGAACAACTTTAAAAGACAATTAGTGGGACATGTGGTATTCATTCTTGGCTGGCGCTCTGCAGCCTCATCTGCCCACAAATACTCCGCAGTCTTTCATGAAAAATGTTTTAGAACTAATGAGCTATATTTGCATTCCCCGTAGAAGGAATTCAGAATTTTTCATCTATGCTGCACCATGAAAAATGGATGTGTTTGGCGCAGAAGGCATTTGGACATAAAACCCAGCATCGGTGGAAACGCAACCTTCAGAAGAACTTTTCAAGCCGCTTAGGTCACTCGTGCTGGTTTCTGGAGGGGAAGGTCGGGCTCCTGCCCTGAGGGATGGAGATTTCCTGCACAGTCCTAGATGCTGATGAGATTTGTTTCTGTAGATAATCTGCAACAGTGAAATTTTTCATAATGTCACTGCAAAATAAATTAAAATGTTCATCTTCATATGGCTGGTTCCATTGCATTAAAATAAATGTTGCAAGCTCATTTAATTAGTATAGTTAGGAATGTCTCTCCCCTGCTTCACCGACTCTCCAAATCACAAGTTAATTTGTCAAAATCAGACCATTGTTTTTCCTTCATTCTTCATTACTAGAGACAGCCCCATTTAAATAAATGTTTATGCTACAGAGAGCAGAGCAGTGAACAACCCCAAATATTTTCATAAGCTAACGCTGGGAAAGTTTAAAACACGGGGAGTGAAGATGTGGGTTTTCTCCCGTCCCGTTGTGGTTATTGGATATTTGACTGGCTGGAAAGGTACAAAATTGAGCAGTGTGCTGCAACTGATGAGGTTCCGTCCGCCATTGCTCATGCTGGCGGATGCCTCCTCCCGAAAGCAGTTTTCTCCTATGTTTTCAAAGACAAATGATGACAAAAGATACCATCGCTATAAATTACCTCCTCAAATCATTCTCTTCAAGAACCCTTGGTTAATCAATTAGTCAGCGCTGGGAGGGGGCTGATCTGGGATGGGGGGAGCTCCTGGTCTCACAGCCATTTGCTCCCCATTACCAGCTGTGAGCTTCAGGCGCCACTCCTGAAAATTGAAAAGATCACCAAACTCTGGGGGCTTCTTTCACTCTCTCACTTCCTGACTCTCCCAAGAAAAATCAGAAGTATGGGAACATGGCTGCCATTAATAAAGCCTGAGTTCCTGGCAGAAGTGTGTTGGGGTTAATGATGAAGAGCAAGGGGAAGGGGTTCACATAATTGGCTGAGGAGTTAGCGTGTGGAGGTCTTCTGGAAGGCATCCATCAGTAATGGATGAGAGGAGGTATATCAGATCGTTATCAGCGCCCCATACTAATGAGCTGAATTCCCGCTCAATAGCGACTCCTCCATTGGAAAACGCCACAGGGCTTGGCTTCACATTCAGTTCCAACCAGGGGGAGGTCAACACTCCTCTCTCAAGCTTTGTCTTCCAACATGATGGAGTGGCCCCACCTCCCCTGTCATAAGGAGGATGCAAGGCAAGCTAACCTTTTTCTTTTTATTGGATCATTTTCCCAATTTTCTTTTCCCCCTTCCCCTTCCCTCCTACTTCCCCTCCCCTTCCCTTTCTTTTCCTGACACTGACAGAGTTTTCTTTCCCTGATACCCATTTCCCTCCATTCTTCTTTCTCTGTATGTGCACCCTCACCCCGCTGCCCCCAGCAAATTAAACAAGGACAGTAGGTGTGGCTCTTCAGATGCTTTCTACACACTGAGTCCTAGAGACTTTCAGAATTGTCCTCTGTAAGACTTTGATGAGGTCTGGCATATAGAATCAATTTTTCCTTCTTTTCTTCTTTTTGAGCAAATTCTTGGAGCTAACTTTGCCTCATTAATAAATTATTTGATTAACCGGGAAATTTAATTACTATATATTATACAAATGTGCAGTCTAATGCCTGCAAATTGTGCAAATGTACTTGACTTTCAAGTGCTGCAAGCCACCAAGGACTCAGGCAGGTGGGGAACTACAGGTTGCCCACTCTACCTATTGATAATTAGAAGTAGCAGCTGAGCATCATGCTGTGCATTCATTCATTCATTCATTCACTCACTCATTAATTCATCTGCTAATATTTGTTAGTAGGGGGAGACTAGAAAGTGTGTGGAAAGCCAGCTTCCTCTCTCAGAGTAGTTGAGTCTTTTCGTTGGCTAGCCTGTCCAGTAGCCTAGTGGTCTGATCTCTGTACTATGCTTCCTTACCTACAGACAATGCAATTTGCTAAGAATAACAGTTTCTGGCTGGCTTTGGAGCAATCTTTGTCAACAGAGGAAATTGGAGAGCAGAGCCAGCCACATAAGATAAGCAACTGAGCTGAGGTAGGGTGGCCATTTGGCCTGGGAGGCAGGCTAAAGAGAATAAAATACTGTCACCCTGAGTCTCTTCTTCATGGGTCACACTACGTGTCTCCTGGGACTGTGAGGCACATCCTTTACATCTAAAAGATCAGAAGCAGAAGAGTCCCACAGGGAAGGGCAAATTAGAGGGCAGCAAACAGCTTCCTTAGTTTAAAACTTGCCACTACATAATGCTAGTCCAAGTCTCTATTCCCAGATCAAATGTCAGAATAAAAGCATGTGGCCTGTTGTACCTTCCAGGGCAATAGACCAGGCAGGCTGCTGCAAACCTTGACAACTCTTGGAGGCACTTCTCTTAAACCATTTCCCAGCCGCTGTGATCCTGGGTAAACAATGGTGCCTCAGAGGCTCCCTCTGCATAAAGTTGGTGTGTGTGTGTGTGTGTGTGGTGCTGGGAATTGAATGTAGGGCCTTGCCCATGTTAGGCAAATACTCTGCCACTGAGCTATACAACTTCCATCCCAATAAAAGTCAAACTTTCATGTAGAGACTTTTTTAAAGATTTTATTTATTATGTATACAACATTTTGCTTCCATCTGCACACCAGAAGAGGGCACCAGATCTCATAACGGATGGTTGTGAGCCACCATGTGGTTGCTGGGAATTGAACTCAGGACCTCTGGAAGAGCAGTCGGTGCTCTTAACCTCTGAGCCATCTCTCCAGCCCCATGTAGAGACTTTTAAAGTCTGCCTGCTACATTATTCCTGAATGGGACACTGCCCTGCGACTCAACTCTATTCACCTCTGCTTTATACAAAAGTCCTGGTCAAAATGCACTTGCACTTGGCATGCCTGCCGAGGCTGCACCCCATCAGAGGGGTGAGGCGCATCGGCTACCTCTGACTCAGGATGCCTTTTCCCCTCCTCAATTCTGCTCCAGTTTTACCATTTTACTTCTAAAATGAAGTGTTCAGATGGAAATGCAGCATGCCAAGTGTTTCTGACCATGCGAGAATGAAGGAAGGGAACAGACTGCTTTTGATCTGAGCGAGTCTGGGATTCAAGTGGTCTACACATCACCCTGACAGTCAGCTGGAATCCTCTGGCCTTTTTCATACCCGGGTGACTTCTAGGCAGCCCTTCTTACCTCAGAGGCTGTCAGAGGACAGAAACTTACGTTTATCACTATTAAATTCAATGACTTTGGGGCATTATTTCAGGCCTTTTTGATCGTAAGATCTTTTTTGCATCATCACTCTGTCACCTGTAGATCAGTTTTACATCCCATCCTAGGGCCAGGTTGTTATCTGACAGTCACACAGCTGTGCCTCTCTGGTCCTCAAGGATAACCTAAGAGGCTTTGTCACAAGGTTTGCTGAACTTTACAAGAGACATTTCTGCCTCTGAGCAGAAATGTCTCTGTTTTCCCAGTGCCACGCATCACTAACAGCGTGTGGGTGTGTGGGGCCCTGGCAGGGGGGTGGCCACTGGTTGTGAGCCAACCTTTTCATGACCAGTTAACACTGGGAGGATCTGTGAGTGACAGAACCCAAGGAAGTGTGGTTGCTGACAGTGGTGTGAGGATGTTCTTGCAGATGCACCTCTTCCAAGGTAAGACCTTACAGAGATGAGGCTCACCGGGATTCTGCCCTGTGATTCATGCTGTTGAGAGTGGGTTGTCATCCACCTAAGTTTGGCCTTCTCATCTCTCACACTGTCACTAAGTCACACCCTGTGCCACAGGAAGGCACATCTGGAAGGCCTTGGACAGATCCTGTACCTTGAGTTGCCCTTCCCAGTCTCCAAAGATGGAAGAAGCAACTCTTTTCTTTACAAATTACCCAGCCTGTGATGATCTGTTTATAGCAACACGAAATGGGACTAGGTTTAAAAGGGAGGAAAGACGGAAGACGAAAAACACAAGGAAGATGGAGAGGGTACCATTTTTGTCTGCTTCATATTGTCTTAGAAAATTAAACAGTATAGTGAATGATCATTGAAACAGAAAATATGAGAGACGGTTTTGTTTTTTTTTAATCCAGTCTGTTATTTAGATTGATTGACTCACTTCAAATCTTTGTCACTTAAAATCTAAAATTTGTGTGTTGTGCATATTCTTATATGACTGCAAATTTTGCTATTTATCTATGTCTTTGTTAGGCTTTCTACTGCTGTGAAGAGACACCATGACCACGGCAACTCTTATAAAGGAAAACATTTAACTGAGGTGGCGGCTTGCAGTGTCAGAGGTTTAGTCCATTGTCATCATGTCAGGAGCATGGCGGCAGGGAGTATAGCGGTGTACAGGCAGACGCGGTGCTGGAAAACTCTACATCTTGATCCAAAGGCCACAGGAAGTGAACTGAAACACTGGATGTGGCTTGGGAATTATGAGACCTCAAAGCCCATCTGCACAATGGCTCACTTTCTCCAACAAGACCACACCTACTCCAAGAAGGCCACACCTCCCAATAGTGCCACTCCTTTGGGGGATCATTTTCTTTCAAACCACCACAATCTATATTTATAAAATACCATGAGTGTGGAAAGAACATATGTGCTGTGATTCCATTTATGTATAATTCAAAACTAGGAAAAATTCAGCTATTGTGTCAGAAGACAGAGTGGTAGTCAGACACACAGTGAAGAAGTACCCAAGAGGCTTTGAGGTCAGGCAGCAACAAAACTTTTGATTTGCTATGGAAACACGGCTGCACCCCCTCTTGGGTGGACCTTCGGCTTGTCACATGAGGGTGAATTAGGCTTTTTTCCTCTGTGAGTGGTAAGCTGGAGCTAATCTGCAGCAATCAGGGTGTTTTCTACAGCACTCTCCTTTTTTCTCACCAGGGACAAGCAGCAGAGAAACATGTAATTTAATTAATTTGTTAAGCCTTTACATTTGAGTACGCCTTGGGCCCAACGCACTGCTGGGGGTTCCAGAAAGGACATGACACTAACCCTTCAAAGAGGTTAGGATGTGGTCATGCCTAAACACGGGTCAGAGGTGGTTCTACCCAGGAAGAATTTGCTGGGTCCTTGCCAAGAGCAGGCAGTAAGTCTTTACAAAACAGCATTCATTTTTTTTCAAGAATCATAAGCAATCTTCAAGTGTGATTTTTTTTTGTTTGGAGGGGGCAGTTTTTGCTGTGGGCAGGGTGGGGTCTCACTGTGTAACCCCAGTTGGCATGGAACTCACCTTATAGACCAGTCGGGTTTTGAGCTCATAGCCAGCAATCTGCCTCTGCCTCAGGAATGCAGGGATTAAAGGTACATACCACCACACCCAGTTAAATGTGAATTTATATTTAGTAAATGACTGGACTTTTTGCCACCTGGCTCATACTAACAAAGGCATTCTTGGATTCTAGTTCTTCCCTACTTTGTGGCAAGAAATATTAAAAATTTATACAGAATCAGTGAGTAGTATGTAATTATCACTATTTCAGCTGTAAAAATAGCATGCACTTTATTTCACTTATTCTAAGGTATAACTTTAAAAAAAATTATTGCAGGGGCTGAAGAGATGGCACAGTGGTTCAGAGCACTGGTTGATTCTTCCAGATGGTCCAGGTTCTATTCCCAGCACCTATATGGCAACTAACAACTTCCTGTAACTCCAGTTCCAGAGGATCTGGTGCCCTCTTATAACCTCTCCAGGCATTTCACACACATAATGTATAGACACATACAGGCAAAACACCAATAGACATAAAATAAAAACTAACTTGATTGCTTTATTTGATTGATTGAGTTTATGTATGTGCATTACACATGTGGAGGTCAGAGAACAACTTGGTAAAGTTTATTCTCTTCTACCACGGGATTCTTAGGGATCCAACTCAGCTTGTCAGGCTTAGTGGCAAGAACTTTTACCAATGGAGTCATCTCGTTGGCCCCTGCTCAGCCTTTTAACATGATTTCTGGAGATCTGAACCCAGGTCCTCATGCTTGCACACCATCCATTTTAGCCATTGAGCGATCTCCCCAGTCCAAATGCTCCAAATAGGAGACAATGTCTGGCAATTTAATAAATCATCTACATGTTCAAGTTGAAGATGTAGATGAAATTCTTTAACTGCTCTATAAACCAGGGGTCTGTCCATACCATGAAACGTCATTCAGCATAAACTGGGGTCCTGATACATGCTGCAATATGCATCAGTTTTAGAAACAACACACAAGGGACTGGAGAAATGGTTCAGTGGTTATGAGCACTTGTTACTCTTGCAAAGGACCTGGGTTCAATTCCTGGCACCCACATGGAGGTTCACAACTACCTGTAAGCTCAGGCCCAGGGGATCCTACAGGCATGTATGTGGTTAACAGACATGCACGCAGGCAAAAACATTCATAAAGTAAAATAAACAGATCTAAAAAATAAAAATAAATTGCATAAATAAGAAACTCAATTGAACACTAAATTGAATGAGCCAGATGTGATATGATACAAAGTATGTGACATGTCAAACCAGCAAATCCACAGAGAGAAAGTGAATCACTGGTGGCCAGAGGAGGGAGAAGGGTGGGCTGGAAAGTGACTGCTGATAAGCACAGTGTATGTTCTGAGGTTATGAAAATTTTCTAGAATTAGATAGTGATGAAGTTGTGCAATCTTGTGAATAAACTGAAAACCATTGAATTGGACATTTTAAGATGCAGAATGTTTAGGAACATCTCAACTATGAGACCATTTGAAATGTATAAATAATTTTAAATCATAAAACTTTCTGTTTTTGGAGACAGGGTTTCTCTGCGTAGTCCTGGCTGTCTTGGAGCTCACTCTGTAGACCAGGCTGACCTCGAACTCACAGAGATCCTCCTGCCTCGGTCTCCCAAGCTCTGGAATTAAAAGTGTGCTCCACCACTGCCTGGCTCATAATATACACCGTTTTCGGTACATCTGATGGGTAAATAGTAAACTTGTACACACATAAGATAAGAGTAGAGGATGCGTTTCCACGTCTGTGGAAGTTAAACCATCAGCTGAGGCCTGCCTGCTCATACCTGCACCTGTACATCCCCCTGCCTCAACTCCAGACCAGAGCTCTCTCACCGCTGGATCACATGCTCCAGGGGACACAGTGCAGACTCCTGTTTTCGTCAACCTGGTGGGGAATACAGTCACTTTGGGTTCACCGTTCTGCTAAGCAGCACCGTTTCCTCTCTCCACCTGCAGAAGTCAGCAAATAGCTCATACAAATCAGCTTTTGCAACCATTCTGGAGAAAGAGGGGGAAAGACTCAGGGCAGCTAAGCACAAGGCTCTGTTGGCACCAGGCAGGCCCCCAGCAATAAATACATTTATTGCTTGGACAGTAAAAAGTACTGGAGAGTTTAAAATAAATTCAGAGTTATTTAAACTTAATTTATGACCAGGAAAATAAACCCTCTCTTCCACCATTAATGTTTTTTATCTGGGCCATCAAATGTCACACACTGCTGATTTTGGATGTAAGGTCACTGGAAACAACATATCAAAGGTGTCAGCACCACAAATCAAGTGAAATTCCCTTAAAAATAAAAACGTCAGGAGTAAAATAATAGGCAATAGTTATTTCATGCTATGAAAGACTTGTAATATATCAAAGGGTTCACCTTTTCCTACCTTTATGATGTATCATTCTCAACACTAAATACACTTCTGCTCAACAGATAAAGGAAAGAAAACAGGCACCGGAATGCTGATGATCCCAAGAATGATGACACACAGTAACTATCTGGAGGCACATAAACATGAGAAGACAGACTGCTGAATATATCAAAAGACAAACAATGATCCCGCATATACGGAGCCTGCCGTCTAGCATGTCAGTTATTTTAAGAGGGTGTCTTAAAGGTCAGCGTACGCAGAGCCTTTGAAAGCAGAATACAAATTACATAGGATTTTGGATTAAGGACAAAAAGAATTGCCATGCTACTGTAGTTCTCTATAGAAGTCCGAATCCAGAAGCAACCCCCTGGTCTTTTATTCCAGGATTGAACAAAACAGAAGCAGGTGCCAATCTTCAGGGAGAAGATGGAAGATGAAGGAGACTCAGAGTCGACAGGTTCTTTATGACCCTCGTGGAAATACCGCTGACAGCCAGTGGCATTTGCCATCATGAGTCGTTGCTAAATGCATTAACTCTTGGCAGGGTAGACTCGCCCAGGATTATACTTTCTGTAAAAGCATCTGACTAAAGGGCTTATCAAAGCCTCAGGTAAAAATGACTTTGTTTCATTCTTGTGACATATCTTCCAATGATTTTCTAGGACGTTAAGGCTAAAATCTTGCTTTCCCATTTGAGGACTCATAATCCAGTGGATGAAATGGCTCTGGGGAAGGATAGTAGAGATGGAGCCATTCACGTGGAAGCACAAATTTTGCCCAAGATGGTAGTAATCAGTTAGAGAGAAAGCCATAACACTTTGGTTTAAGCCTCCCAAAGTCCTTTTATCATGGGGTGTGGAGGGGGGAGGTCATGCTTCCAGCTAGCAGGTAACAAGAGCTGTAGAGGGCCAGCACCGTCAATGTGTCCCGCTGGGGTCCCTGCTCTGTTGCCACTGCCTTTCAGAAGAGTGAACCATGGTTGCTCCATGATGGAGTATACAGGGTTTTTCATTAGCTAGATTTTGTCATTGTGACCAATAAAACCACAAGAAACAAAGTAAGGGAGAAGAGGTTTCACTTGAGTGCTGGTTCCAGACTATCTTAGTCCGTCTTCACCAGAAGTTGGGTAGAGCAGTTCTGGCTGTGATAGTATGGATGTGTGGCTGAGATTGTGGCAGACCAGGGAGCCAAGAGCAGGACTAGAACCAGTAGAGTTTTCAAAGCCCACCCCTCGTGGCCTGCTCCCACCCTGCCTCCTAAAGGCTCCACCATCTCACCAAGCAGTACCAATTGCTTGGGAACAAGCGTTTTCAAAACACAAGACATTTTAGATTCAAGATAAAACCTAACCTAAAAGTCTAATTCTCTACACTTGACTGATGCAGAAACCGAGACCCATCTGCAAGTGGCCTCACTTACTATGTATGGCTTGATTCTGGTGAGGCTACTTATGTGAATGTCCCATGTCTGCTCCATGTGTGTGAAGCCCTCGTTCTAACTGGGAGACAGGCTCCCCTAAAATGGTTTCTAACTGTTCTGGATCTGATTTTCAGCTACTGACGTCTCTGAAGGTCAGTTTCTCTGTGAAGCCACTTACATGTATACTTGTGGATGCCTGTGAGCAGCTCCGCAGGGCGGCAGTATCTTAGAAGACTCCAGGGGGACATGCCCGTCTATGCCAGTGGTTAAGACATCGACTGCTTAAATCAGGACTGACAGTCACACACTGCAGTAGCAGCTTGAACACAGTTCTAAGCCCTGGCTTCCTTATTCATAGGGTGGTGCTGTGAGGATGAGAAAGAAAGCTCTCAGAAGAGCCTGCCTGGGTCAGGGACCATGATGTATGCACCAGTAGCCCCAGCCGTCCTGGTTAATCTTCATTGTAAACATAACTAGGTTTAGGATCACTTAAGAAGTAAGGCAGAGGCAGACGGATCTCTGTGAGTTCAAGGCCAGCCTGGTCTACAGAGTTCCAGGACAGCCAAGCCTACACGGAGAAACCCTGTCTCGAAAAACAAACAAACAAAACAAAACAAAACAAAAGAAATGCACCCCTGGGTGCCTAGGAGGGCGTTTCCAGGTTACTGAAGAGGAAAGACCTACCTTGAACGTGTATGTCAGCATCTCATGGGCTGGTGTCACAGACTGAGTAAAAAGGAGAAAGCAAGCTGGGTGCCCCGTTTATCCCTCCCTGACTCCCAACAGAAAACAGAATATGACCGTCTCTCTCACTCTCCTGCCTCCATGATGGATTGCCCCCTGAAAACGGGAATCCAAATAAGTCCTTCTCTCGTAAGTTGTTTTTGTTGGGTATTTTGTCCCAACAATGAGAAAAGTAACTACTACATCCAGCTACCAAGCACACTGCCCCTCACCTTCAGACAGACGGAGTCTGTACAGAACGAGGGACTGAACAGCGTGATGTGAGGGTGCAGAGCCCGAGTAGCCAAGAGTGTCCTATCCCACTCCATCGTCCTTTGAGCAATCTGCTTGGAAGGTGGAGTTTAACTTAGGGTCATATCGGGAGAGACAAGTGCCTTAAAGTTAGCCAGCACCCTGTTTATTTGTGGGTTTGGCTTTTCAAAGACAGAGGATGCTGAGGCAGTTCTGTGGGCATCCGATGAATTGTTTGTACATCCAGCGAAAATGTCTCAGCTGGATTCCAGGCCTTCTTCACCCCAGAACTTTCAGTGGAGAATCTGCACCAAGCACTTTCTAGTTGGGGCCACTAAGGTTTACTTTGGGAACCCATCTTGAAAATGTACCAGTATGGGGTCTACATGGTGAGATCTAAGGCGGGGGGGGGGTGTGTGTGTGATGGAATTCAAACCTCAAACTTAATTTTAAGGAAAACCACGGGTTGCTCCCAGATGTTTATTAACACGTCTTATTGAATCAATTAGACCTTTCAACATAGAGTGAGAGGTGTTTAAGCTCAGATGCAGCGATGCAGCACTTTTATTAGTTCTCCTGAAGTTCAAGGGGGCACTTTCCCTTCCTAGCGGCATGCCATCCCACTCAGAAGTAATTGCTAGCCTTGCTAGCCTCGGACGTGGAAATTCAATATAATTAGAGACATATTTGGTCCTTTACCAGCTTGAATTCCTGCCCAGCAGTTTTCAGCCTGTTGCCTTTTCAAAGCACTTTATTAAAAACTTGTTTTACTGTCACATTCTTTAAAGGGAAACAATAACTCCAAAGCACATTTTATGAGAGTTGCTCAAAATATGGGCCACAATGCCAGAAACCAATAAACTCAACCCACAGAACTTCCATCAGAGGCCTGCCATAAACCGCTGCAAAGCAGCCTGGGCATGCTTGACCTGAAAATTGAAATTCACGGCTATAATACTGCAGTTTATTGGAGAAACTGTCACCGGGCCCTGCAATTTTTAAGACCACGTTCTTATTCGGTTGACTACGATGCAGCTTAGTTCCTCTCCATCCTTTCTCCTCTGAAGAGTCCTGATGCTTTCCCTGTTATACCACCCGCAGTACCAGCTTTATGGGTTGGCATGCGTTACTTATGTTTAATGGAGTGAGATACTTGAATGGACAGTGGTTTTTAGGCCAGATTCTTAAGAGGAGCCTGTGGACAGAGGGAATTTTGGATGAGGACATCTCAGTGGTTTCAGTGTTGAGAGTTGAGCAAATAAAACCAAGGACACTGAGAATCAGGGCCAGCTTTTCAAAGAGCACAGAGTCAAGGCAAGCCCACCTGGAACTAAGCCAGCAATAGGAGGCTGCTGGGTAAAAAACAAAAACAAAAAACATGAGCACTTGCTTCATGTCACCTTTCTACCTGCCAGGTAGAAGAACACAGTTGACGTCATAGTCTAGACATGGCCTTTCCTATGGACCTGTTTCTTAAATGGACTCTTGTTACAAATGGTACATTTTGAAGGGGAAGCTTCCAATAGCTTCTTTATTTTTAAAATTACCCATAGATTACAGCTCGGAAATTTACCTCCATGGAAATTTACTTTCCATTATCAAGGAAATTTACATCTGGGCAGTTTCTTGGGCAGATGTTATATTAGATGTCCATAGCATGTAACTTTGGGGAATCCCAGCACAAGTTTAGATCAACAACATTCAAGGGCTGAGGAAAGAAGATGCCTGGGTGGGGAACCTTGATCAGCAACTTCCCTGGGTTGAGAGATGCCTAGGACATCAGTAAAGCACACCTCTGGGTTTGTCTGTGAGGATGTTTCCAGAGAAGATTAACCAAGAGGGAGGGTATACTCTAACTATGAGGTCATCCTATTATTTGGGGACCTAGATGAAGTAAAGGGGAAAGGGAGAAAGCCAGCTGGCATGGGTGGTCTACCTCTCGGCTTCCTGAATTATCATGAAGTGAGCTGCTCTCCTTCACCGCACCCCACCCCCTATGCTCTGAAACCTCTGACATCATGAGACAGGGTAAATCTTCCCTCATGAGGTTGTTTTCCTCAGCTATTTAGTCACAGTGGGGAGAAAGCTGGCTAACATAGAGGGTAACTATGCAGTCACTGGGGAGAGAAACTGAGGCTGAGAGGAGTGGTTGTCATCTCAATTTCAAATGAAATGCAACCATTTGAGTTATACAGACTGTTTTACCTTTCTAAGACCTAGGGCTAAGAAGGGTGGGTCCAGGAAGTGAAAGCCAGCATGTCTTTCCACTTTTGCAAGCCAATCTGGCTGGATCCGAGAAGACTAGCAAAAGAAGCATTGACATAATTTAACAACAACTCAATTGAACTTATTTTAGAAACCATTTTGGCTCATATTAGCACCAAAAAATTGTACTGTCTGTATTTAAATCTAACAGTGTACACAAGATCTATATGAAGAAAACTACAACACTCTGATGAAAGATATCAAAGAAGGTCCAAAAAACTCAAGACAGGTGTTTTGATGAGTATGATGATTCAGTACAGTATTTTCAAAATCTAAGTTTCTTCCAACTAAATCACTACATTAGTCGTAAATTCAATAAAAGTATCAATAAGCAATTTTGTGGGGACCAATAAACTGACTCTAAAGTTTATGTGTCAAGGCAAGAGACCCAAACTAATTAAATCACGTAGAAAGAGACCAGAGAATAAGAGCATTGAGTGTCCCTGGTTTCAGGTTCTCTATAAAACTGTAGTAATGAAGAAAGTGTGGTACTGACAAAAGAATAGTGAGCAAATCAAGAGAACAGAATAGAATAGCCAGAAACAGACCTGTGCAAATACACTCAGCCGGGAAGGCAGGACAACGGAACAAAGGTGGGCAGAACACACATTGTGGAAGTGTAAGCAGGCAGCCACTTTGGGGGAAGACAGTCTAGATGTTTGGTTATTGTTTTTAATATTAGAAGTAGACCTGGGGAGAGTTAGGAGATGGGAAGTAGGATAAAAATACATTGTATTTTCAAAGAACTAATAAGGTATTTTGAAAAAGTAAATAGTTTTAAATTGCATGTATTTATTCAGAGAAAGAGAGAGGGAGAGCACATGTCAAGGTCAGAAGGTAGCTCTCAGTAGTCAGTTCTCTCCTTCCACCACGAAGGTCCTATATTCTGGTTATCAGGCTTGCTGGCAACCATCTCGATTTTTTTTTTTTTTTGTCTTGCCTTGTTTTGTTTTGCTTTGCTTTGTCTGTTTGGTTTTGTTTTCCTGTGTCATAGTTAAGAGAAATTGGGAGTCAACCAAAACATCTTTCAATAGGCAAATTAGATAAACACCCAGACAACAGAACAATAGTTACCAACAGAGAGATGAGAAGATGATGGGTAAAGAGATCACTTTGAATGGTTACACAGGGAGTGGTCCAACGTCAGCCTCTGGAAAAGGTAAAACCTTGGAGACAAAGAGAAGGTCAGTAGGTTCCAGGGGCTGGGTGCAGAGAAGGGCAGGAAGGCAGGCAGGAAGAGCTCAGAGGACTTTTAGGGCAGGGAAACAGCTCCCTACAGTAGTGCAGGTGTGCATTCCTGACTCTACACATTTTTGAAATCCATAGGATGTTCCCTACCAGAGTGACCCTTAACGTAAACTATGGATTTTTGTTCATAACTATGCATCCATGTCATTTTGTCAGTTGTAACAAATATGCCACACTGCGGTGCTGCTGTGAGTCCTGGGGCATTCTGTGCACAAGGGAAAGACATGTGAGGACACTGTATTTCATGCTCCATTTTCCCCTGTAAATCTGGAGTTCCTTTGAAAACTGCTCTATTAATTTCTCATCCAAAAATCTGCTTTGTGGACTTGTTTGAGCAGATGGTTCTAATTGCACAAAGCGGCTCACTTCTTAGTGCTGCACAGACTTGGGTTGGTAGAAAGTTTCCTGTGCTTTCTTGGTTTTTTGGCCTTGCATCGTGTCTAAACAATGCAAACAAAATACTTTTAAATAATAGACAGACAATACTTCCAATTCTAATCCACAGATGAGGGGATCGAGTTTCAAAGATGAATAGGGGGGACTGGAGAGGTGGATCAGAAGTTAAGAGCAGACAAAACAACCATACGCATAAAATTATAAAATAAAGATGAAAAAATAAGTTTTAAGAAAGATGAGACACAAAGCGACGGCTAGAACCAGGCCTCCTAGTCAGCTGGAATGATTGATTTGTTGACTCTCATTCACCTGTGGCCCAGTTATTTTAAGAAGCGAAACAGAGGTGTGACGGCTCCACCAAAAGCAACTGTCACTGGACATTTGGTAACCTTGAACCTGAACCATGACTCCATTAGCCACTGTGCGGTCCCATCCTGATCTCACCATTGAACTGGTCATGTAGCAAAGGACCTTTCTTTGATGGTCAAGCTCACCCGGTATGAGAGGTCTCTGGGATTAAGAGAGGGAGGAAGAGGCAGAGTGGAAACCAGAAAGACAGGGAGGAGGTAAGCACATCTCTAAAACGGAGCCTGGCTGCCTGCCATCCTCTCATTTCTCCGTCAGGAGGGCCGAGCTAGTACTCCTCCATCTCCGTTGGGAGGGCTGATCTATGCGGCTATAATAAAAGGACGTTTAGGAATGTAAGATAGTGGTGCTCATTTCTCACTGCCCTCCCTGGAATTCCTGGGAGGTGGGAAGAAGGTCTGCCTCATTTTGTGCTCACTCAGGACTCCACCCACTGAGACCCCCACCTTCTGGGAAGTTGCTTGTCACCAAAGCAGGGAAATGAGCCAAGGGGAGTCACACTCCTACCCCAAAGGGTTTTCTGGAAGGAGACACACATCATATCCTCTCATTTATTATTGACCAAAGCAAGTTCCTTGGCATGTCTAGCTTCAAGGACATGGGGAAATGAAAGCCTACTAAGTCACAGCAATGAGGAAGCAAACTAGAGCACCCTGTAAAACACCCCATCCATCTCTACTGCTCCTTCAACCATTCTAGGGAGCGCTGGAGAACTCAGAGAGGTCAACAATGTGAGGGGTGAATTGGAACCATGATCTTGGCCTCATGATGGCATTTCCCCCATGGAGAAACTTTGCAAATTCAGCCCTCATAGGCCCAGGTCCCTGAACGAGGGGTCTTTGGTTTGAGCATCATAACCAGGGTCCCCATCAGCTTTGTCTCATCAGTTCCTACAAAAGGGCTGTTTATAGCATTTCTATTCAAAGTCCCTGCTGCTTTCTCTTCCTCCAACAAGCATGGCCCGTATGCAGCTCTCTGTGCCTGACTCCCCCCCCCCCACCACTCCACCATGCTCACTTCCTGTCTCCTAAGCTGCATATCCAACCTTGATCTGCTTCCAGCTCCATTTACCTTAAAACTTGCTGTAAAGGGGAAAAATATCAAGGAAACAACTTTTCTCAGACAGGTTTGCCAATAAAGCCTCTTAATTAGCAACCTGTGTAAGCAGAGCAGGAGGCACATTCTAGAAGGAGCCTGTTAAGCCCATTGCAGAGGCCATAGGAACTGTGATTTGAGAAGCCCAGGCTTTAACTTCTGTCTGCTGCGCAGGACGGGTGTGTGGCTTCCATCAGGGTCTCACAGTCATCTGATAAAACACATAAGATGGCTTTTCAAAGAGACCTTGTCTGCCAGCTGCCAGCTGCCAGAGGGTAGAGCTTGTCTATATTCGCCCTGATTTTGAAGTTGCCAGCTCAGCTGTGTAATCTTGGCAGCCTTCTCTGCCTTCTCCTCAGCTATACACTGGGGATAGTGATGGTCACCACATGCATGGGGCTGGTGACAGTCATATGTGTCAAGCAGAGCGTGTGATCGGCCTAAATGCTTACCTATTATTCAGTGTAAATTTGTACTGGGTACTCCTAGTAGCGATCTTAGCTTGGTGTTCTCTGAACACCTAAGGTGCCCATAAGGACTCACTTTTACCCTCTATCTGTGCTGTGTGAGGACGATCATGAATCGTCCTACTGTGGAAGCTAGTAGCTGTGAGAAATGGGAGCCAGGGCAGAGATGACTTGGAGAGTATGGAAGAAGACATAGAGCCTGCAGAGGAGAGGACAGTGTCTTGCTGGTTCCATGGCTGGAAAGAGAGAGTGGGGACATTCAGAGGGGGAGAGGGCCATAGATATTAAAAACCAGGAGCTATGTTATAGTTGGGCATGATGGAACACAGGCCCAGAGTTATAATCCCAACATAATCCCAGCATTTGGGAGGCTGAGGAAGGAAGACTGGGAATTCAAGGCTAGCCTGGGATACACAGAAACCCCTGCCTTATTAAATTAAAAACTAAATATAAGATTAAAATAAGATAAAGTCAGTGTCTGTCTCAATCCAAGATCCAGTTAAAAGGCTAAGACATATAACTAGAACTCGGAACAAGTCCCGTGGAAGAGTGGGAACAAAGTCTAAGAAGGACACTAGGTTTGTGGAGGATTCTGGAGAGAGTTTTCTGATGGCGGTGACAGTTGCACTCACACACTCACCCATTTAATAAGGATTTCCTAAGCACCAGCTAGATGCCAGGCAGAGTGCTAGGCCCCAGTAGGCAATGGCAGACCCAAACAGATGGAGCTTTCACAGGTGTAATGAACATTTGGGACAACAGAAACAGAAAACCAAAGGCACAAGAACAAGAAAATGAAAGTCAAAGATGAAAAAGGCTGCCAGAAAGAAATCGACAACCATGTCTGGAAGCATTCAATGCCAGGCTGTGCCCTTGAACTTCACTCGGTGAACTTCTTTCAAGAGGCATGTCTGTGGAAATGTGGCCACTTCAAGAGCCTGAACGGGGCAGTCAGTGAGGAAAGACTGGCAGTAGGTAGGTGAGATAGGGAACAGCACAATGCCAGGACCCGGGAGGGAAGGAGGGTTGGGGCGGGAGCTGCACTTTCGAGGGACACTCTGGACAGGAGAGGGGCAGGCAACCTGAGAGTCAAGGTGCAGGTCGGGGTCAGTTCAGCCGGTCCCAGCTGCCTCCCGAGGCCTCTGATCACCACCAGAGGTTGTTTTGAGAAGAACAAACCTGAAGAAAGTGGTAGACGCAGAATAAATAATCATCGTTCGACAGTATGTGGGAGAAACAAGGATACTCATTTGTTTTTACCTTTCTTGACTTATTTGTATTATCATAAGACCACGGACAGACAGACAAGCTCAGTCTCCACCTTTAGGCTGGACTAGGTGGCTAGGAGCATGGACAGTACCTGTGCAGAGTCGGGGTGAGACTGATGGGTTCAGAGGTGTAAGCTGAGAAGCCGTCAGAGGTTAGCTGCACGCCAGTGTGAATGTATCTAACACGGTAGAATTGTGCCCTTAAGATGGCCCGGATGCTAAGGATATGCTGTAGTTTTGTGATCACAACTTAAATCATATTAAATAGAAAGATTTAAGCAGGGGCACATTTAAATTGTGCCTTTATAGTTTCAGGACTTTATGGCCAGGAACACAGCAGGAACCATTTAAGAAAGAAGCAAATCTAGAGGCTTCTATTTGGTAGATGGCAAGTTGGGTTGCTTTAATTACAGAGGGGTTGGAGTAGGCGCTGGGCACTGTGGTGAGTTAGGTGGGAAACAGGAAGCTTGGAGAAGACACCAAGACAAAGATGGGGTTGGGGGCGGGGAGCTGAGGTGTTACTATAGTCTCCAGCTCCTCCAAGCTGACTCTGCTTCTCCCTAGGTTCACACGGCTCCTCCACCAAAACACGATGCTTCCTGTCCCTTTCCTGTCTCTCCTCTTCCCCGGCTCACTGTCCTCATAATTTTTAGCTTCACTTTCCACCAAATGATGCCCACACATTTCACAAGAATCAAAATATTCCAAAACACTTTCACTACCTAACTGACCAAAATAGAATTCTAGACTCAGAGCTAAAGACTGGGAGAAGCCTTACAACCCCATCTACGTGAGCAGGGAGCAAACCTGCTGCACTGTTTTAGATGTTAACTTGGAACGTTTATGAAGAATTGTTTAAATGCATTGCTTGACTTTACAATCCCCCCTTTCTTTCTGCTTTCATTGGTGTGTGAATCTATGTCTCAAAAGATGCTTACTGTGGTGTCCTCAATCCAGGGGCAAATTATGGGATGTATTACCTGTCATCCATTCAAGGAATACTGATCAGTCTCTGATGGGTATGCATTTCTTGACTTGGAGAGATATGCTGTAGATAGCATGTAGAAGTGTGTGTGTGTGTGTGTGTGTGTGTGAGTGTGTGTGTGTGTGTGTGTGTGTGTGTGTGTGTGATGCCTGCACACTTAAAGAAACAATATGAACTTAACTGATAATAAAATTGTGTCTTGAAAATCGAATTTCTTAGACTAAACCCCTAGATAGTTTTCATGTTTATAAAAAAATCTTATTAAAACTGGTAATATTTGAAGTGGGTAATTTTTCTTTTATCTATTTATCAATATTTTTCTTCTAAAGTAAATTTAAACCAAGACAAAGGAATAGTCCTGATAAAAGGAATTTTGTTGGTGTTGCTCATCCTTGCAGACTGAACTATGCCTGAAGGTCCTGACAGGCATCCTGGTGGTCACCCCTTGGTCATGTGACAACTCTGGGCCAATCAGGGTGGGATAGGTGTTTGCTATTCACAGGCATATGCAGACTGTGGCAAGGGCAGTTTCACCTGGCTGGGTTTGAGGGCATGAATACTTGCTATTGCATGTAAGACTTTGCATTCAGCAATGAGTACAAGCCTAGAAAATGTCAACCTTTTAGGACCATGAAGAAAGGAAAGGATTTAAGGGAGGTCAGAGAGAATTAGAGTAAGACAACACAGACACAAAGGAGCCATTTGTGAGAGAAAAATAAATGTGAAGCTAGGTGAGTTGCAAGTTGTAATCCCAGCACCTAGGACGCTGAAAACAGGACGGTCATAGGTTCAAGATTAACCTGACTTACATAACAAGGTCGCCCTGTTATGTAACTCACATAAGTGAGACTTTGCTTGGAAAATTAAAAAATAGAGATGAGAGAAAAGAAATAAAGAGAGTCAAAACTCATTAAATACTTATTAAACAGCTACTATGTGCTTATCATTACACTAGTGCTGGCATCCAGTGCTGTGTCTCAGAACCAGGCCAGTGAGTTCCTTATTTTCATGATGTCAGGACTTGACGTGAGCTAGCATTAGTTAAGAGTTGGGTAAGCTAGGAATAACAAAAGACTCAATGTAATAAAAGCTTAATCAAGTTAGAACAAGATTCCATCTCCATCAAAGAAGTCCACAGTTATTTGACTAATGACTGAGGGCCCTGTCACAACACAGGTCATCAAAGATTCTGGATCCTTCTACCTTGAAGTCCTTCAGCATTTGTCATTCATCTCAGAGTCCAGCTGGTTGCTTCAGGCTCAGAAACATGTTCATATTCAGCCAGCAAGGAGAAGAAAAAAGGGGAAAATGGTGCAAGTGCTGCCTCTGTCTAAAGACACGCCCACTTACATTTGATTGGTCGAGGCTGAGTTATGTGGTTACCCTTACTGCCAGGTGGCTGAGGTACCTGGTCTTATCTTGGCAGGCCACACCCCTGAATAAAATGTGTGGCTGTGCTGCTCTATCATAGAAAGAAGTCAGAAAACAAGCGAAAGCATCACTGAATAAGAAGTGGTTTGATGACTGAAGCCTGATGAGGAAAAAGTGGGGTTAGTAAGAGGGAGGATCCTGAAAGAAAATGCCTCTCCATTGAGGAGAGATTTGAGTTGAAACTAGAGTAAGAGGCAGTCATAGAAATATCTGGAAGAATGTTCCTAAAGGAAGACAGCACAGAGTCCCAAAGGCAGGACCAAACAGGACTCAACTGTTACATTCTGGGAACTGAAGGTAAGCCAGAGATGGTGCAATTATTAGTGCTTTTATATATATGATGTAGTGTGTGTAGGAGAGGGAGGGAGAAGGAGAGGGAAAGGGTAGGGTAGCTTGAATATAAGTGACCCCCGTAAGTTCATAGAGAGTGGCACTATTAGGAGGTGTGACCTTGTTGGAGGAGGTGTCTCACTGTGGAGGGGCATTTGAGGTCTCATATATGCTTAAGCCATGCCCACGGTCTCAGACCACTTTTTGTTGCCTTCACAAGATGTAGGACTCTCAGCTACTTCTCCAGCACCATGTCTGCCTGCATGCCGCCATGTCCCGCCATGATGATCATGGACTAAACCTTTGAACCACCCAATTAAATGTTTTCCTTTATAGAAGTTGCCATGGTCATGGTGTCTCTTCACCACAATGGAAACCCTAACTAAGACAGGGGGTTTCTGTATCTCACTTAGTGTGTGTTCATCTGCTCCAAACATCCCTGGTTCAAGGCCAAGTAGATGAACAGAGTAGAAGTCACAGGCCTATGGCTCTCATAATTATAATACACTTTCTGCCCCCCAGAGCTCTGCTCTCTCTCCTTCTGGTGCCCCCTGCACTTCTAGGAAGTCCTTCCAGAGTGGAAGCTGAACTCTTAGGTGTCAGTGCTACTCCAGCACCTCTTTGGCCTCTTGGCAATGTCCTTACATTGTCAGAGACTACAAGTGGGACATAAATGATTGCACTGCTCCCAAGGTAGCTTGGCCAGAAGGTGGCAGCCATTAATAATTGTATAGTCTTTCTACTCAGGTGGGGGTGGGGGCACAAGTTCAATGATGCCGAATTACTTTGCGACTGCTGTGTAATTTCATTCTCACAGTATCGTAGGCATTGGGCAAATGAGTCTTATTCCCATTGCACAGGTAGAAAAGAGAATTGAAACAGGAAAGGTAATTGATTGACCTAAGGTTAGGTAGCAGGCTGAAAGCATCCCAGGCCTGTACTCCATAGTGTGGGCTATGCCTGCTCCAACACACACCTTCCCACGCAGCTACTCCCAGGAACCTTGGTCACCAGAGTGAAGCAGTCAAGGGATGCCTACGTGGGGAAGTCCCAGGCAAACTTAATTGGTCCTCTTCTCTGGAAATAGTCAGGGGACATCAACATGTACTTAACTAAGGCATGCAGAGGTAGGTGGAAGAAAACAGGTCTCAAGCCTCATGAGGCTTGTCACAAATGTCTTATAATTTGCTTTCAAAGCTGAATTGCTCATGGGAAAAAGGAGGAGGTACCCGAAGTGTCCAGAGAGGTTTAATCTTTCCCTATAAATCCTAAGTTCTGAGAGCCTTGTGTTGGCAAGGCTTATCTTTCCCCGAGTTCAGCCTTCCTGACTCGAAGCTGCCACTGGCTTAGTGGCTGTCTCACCCTTGACAGACTAAGCCAACCCCCAGGACAGTTAGAAAAGGCTGTGGAAATGACACAGGTGTGCTCATAAAGGGACATAAAGAGGCTGAGCTCAGGACTGGAGGTGGGGTAGGAGTCAGCAAAAGGTGTGCAAGAGATCCCAGAAGCCACGGGTCCTTGGAGACGAACAGCAGCAGGCTTTGTTGGCAGAGGGATGTTTGTGGGTGTTGAAGTTTCCTTTTTAGAATTCTTACCTGGGACATTGGGCAGCCCTCTCAAATTACATCTTTTATTCTGATCAGATGGAGAAATAGAGACAGAGAGGGACCATTCGGCAAACAGGCCCAGTCCCACCCTTGTCTGTTCTGACTCAGAGTCTTCGGAGAAGCCTGCAGGAGGCACTGCGTGTAGGATTATGACCTCTGCCACAAAGGCTGCAAACACATTTGCTTTCTTGCTTTTATCTGGATGCTAGCCTTCCAGGTACATAGCTAACTTCAAGTCTCATGGTTTCTCCACGTGACATGCTCTCCCTTTGGACCCTGAGGTGTGTCCGAGTTGTGGGAAGGGTGCAGCACACACGTCCAGGGATTTCTGGTTCGCACAGAAAAACAGCAAGGTTTAAAGGGAACTTGGAAGCAAGTGTTCTGTTGGGGGCAAAGCCGTTGAAAGGCAGAGGGAGCGGGGAAGCTGAAGGGCCCGTGAAAATCATGGCTGGTGGGGAGGAAAACCCAGCCTGGGATGCCATCAGGTCCATGAAACTGTAACCACAGGATTAAAGGATCTGGACAGAGTGAAAGCTGGTGGGTTTCTGTCCATTACCTCTCAGAAGGCTGGGCAGGCTGAATGTGCCTCTTTTCGTGCTAACAAAGGGGGGGGGGTTGTGTTTGAATCCCCTCCAGTGTCTTTTCCTCCATCTCCACGCTCAACACTCTGTTCTCAGCTATGCGGGTGAGCAGCTTAGCACCTTGGTGTCTCACAAAAGCTGTTCCAGCCAGGACACTCACAGACACAATGGCTGAATTGACGAGCCAGGCAATAGTGTGTCCATGCGGGAGGTGGCACTCACACAGCCCGCCTCCCTCGGGAGCTCCGTGCTTCTGTGATAGCAGGTCACGTGAAGCCCTGGACAGGTGTTGCCACACTTCACTCCTGGCTAACAGATCCAGGTGGGGTGTGGGGAGTGAACTGGAGGCCTTGAATCAACAGATAGCAATGTCACCAAGGTATGAATCCGGCACACAGCAAAGCGGTCTTAGCTGTGGTAAATCTTGCTCTAACGGTTGCACCTCTTCTAGGGAGGCAGCAAACTTAGCAGGCCACATCTTTGCTTTGCCTGAAAGTTTTGAAAGTCACCACAGGCAAAGACCAGACCCCAAAGGTCAGGGTTGCTCTCACGGGAGGATGGCCTTCCAGGCTCTGGAGGCGGGGACCCCAGATTCCCATCACACGTTGCCTACATGACTGGGAGCAGTATTTCTCCACCTGTGGGTCATGACACCTTTGGGGATCACTTATCCGATATTTACATTATGATTCATAATGCTAGCAAAATTACGGTGATGAAGTAGCAACAAAATAATTTTATGGCTGGGGGACACCACAACATGAGGAGCTGTATTAAGGGGTTGCCACATCAAGAAGGCTGAGAACCGCTGCTCTAGGCTGAGTCACTTCCCTATCCTCTGGGACAAGAAGACATTGTTTCCCCCCCGTCCTGTTTGTGGACAGCTGAGATGTTGTGGGTATAATATTTAGCCTGTAGCAAGCTTTGTGTAATAGTTACAGCCACTTGCCATGTTAGGCACAGGAAGAAGACCATCGAGCACTGACTAGGTTTTTCCTCAAGCAGTTCTTACAGAAATACCAAGAAGCCTGCATCCCAGTAAGATGGAGTCTAGTGTCATTTCCAGGCCCTCACTGACTCAGGAGGGCCCCTCTGGGCTTCCTTCTCCTTTGGCACCTGCCCTTCATTTACAATACCACCCCCCCCCCCCGTCCCTTTCCATGCCTGCCTCTCCTGCCAAGTGGCATTGGATGAACCACTTGAATTTCCATAGCTGGCTGAGGGTGGAAAGCTTCCCAAGATTCAGGCTCCTTTCCTGGCTCATCAGCCACTCAGTGCCACTTCTGGATGAAATGTACACAGGTGGCCTGGCACGGACTCTTAATCTGTGCATATCACACCGACAGCCATTGCACGCAATCCCTGCATTCTCTAGGGGACAGAAGACCGCCAATTCCTCAGATCTTTCCCTTGGAAAGCCCTGTATGTGTGAATTTGGAAAGGGGAAAAACCTTAAGAAGAGGGTTCGTGTGATGAATAGCTTATAGCATCAAGGAACCATTAGAAGCATAATTAGAGGGTGGGGGAGAATGGAAAGGAAGAATCGTGGCAACTCCCTCTGGCCCAGCCACTATCTCTTGAATCCAAGAAACTGTGGGATGTGATTTAACATGACACCTGGGTTCACAAGTGCAAAGCAATTCAGAGGTGTGCGTGCGTGTGCCATGTGATGCTGATGGCATTTCTCCTTAGAGGTCCAGGCTGAATGATGACACCCAGGAAGCACTCCAGATGGATAGTCACCCCCATGCTCCCTCCTGGAGACAGGCTTTGGGGCCCCCAGGAGGACACAGGCAGAGAAGAGGGTCAGAGATGCAAGGCCCTGTGTCATTCTGCCCTGGAGTTCATTCTGAAACACTTACAAAGAGTCACGTTGAGAATCAGAGAACTTGTGGCACCAGAGTTTTGCAGGGCTATTTTTCTTCTTTGTCTCTATTGGCAAAATGAACCAAAGGACCAAGGCACACCCCGTAATAGCCTGTTCCTGTCCACCCAGACTGACTGCTCACCTGCGCTGACTATATTTTTCTGGGCTGTTTCCATCTGTGAGCTTCACACAGCATAGGAGAAGGATGCAAAGAAAACATTTTTGTCCCCCCTCAATGACTATGTAATTAAACACGCATTCACTGGCTGCCTTTTGTTTCCAAAGCCTGTGGGGTGCAGGGGGAAACCTCTGAGAACCCTGTTGCTAGAGGGGAGACAGACTACAAAGTCATGCGCACTGGCAGGAGGTCCCCAAAGCTTTCAGCACTAGGTTGAGTGGTACAGGGGGAAGATGGGCTTCTGCTTTGTGAGGCTTCCTGTGCCTTCAACTGTGACATTTTGTGGGAGGTGGGCTTGCAAAAGGGTCCTGCCGTATATATCCCATGTTGGATTTGAACTTGTGGTGGTCCTTCTCACCCAACATTCTGAATGTTGGGTTTACATATGTGTGCCACAATGTCCAACTAAAACTATGTCTTGTTCACTGTGTGTATTTAATGTTTTGTAGTGGTCTGTCCTGCAGGCCAGGCCATAGATGACACCCAGACGACACTAGTCACATGCATGCTGCATGGGGAGAAGAGAGGTGGTTATAAAGAGTAAGAACATTCCAGAGACAATCTAGGAAGAAGCTGTCTGTGTCTCCCTGAGTCGTCTCCCCTCCCCCATGCTGATCATGGCATTCCTTGTGCTTGAAGAAGCAGTTAGACGCCACTTTCCAGAACTAAATGGCAGTTGTCGGGATCAATTTGTGAAAGAAAGCAAATGTGCTCACACATATGTATCATGGTGAACTCAAAGATGGCAGATTGAGGGGTGGGGAGGTCAATGGACCTAACTTCAGACAGAAACCCTGCAGCTTTCTACCCAGTGACCGTGGGTGAGAAGCTTTTCCTTGCTGAGCATTGCCTTCTTTTTATAACATAGATAAAAGCCATTCCCGTCCCGTTTGGCTGTTGTGAGTGTAAGAGGAAATAAGACAGCACCTGGCACAGAAGAGGTGTGCACTGAGTGTAGCTGCCCACCCCTTCCTTCCTGTAGGTAATCTGCTTTTATGCTGCATGCAATTAAACATTTATGATGTTCTAAAACAGACTCTCCTATTTGGGGCCAGTAAATTGTAATGGGCTTCTGTTTTAAGTGACATTCTCTAGATGGGAGGCTGTTGGATTTCTTCGAATTGCATGAAGTTCTAATTGCTGCATTTCTAATAAGACTGCAGGCCTATCCTGGGAGAACATAGAATGACAAGTTCTAACCATCCAAGTTGCCTGTGGAAATGATATACCTATGACCTCTGTCTATGCATTTACCCTTATAGACGAGGGAGCGCCACTGAGTCAAAAACCACCATGCTCCCTCATTCCCTTAGCCATGGCTTTGTAGAATCTTTTGCAGACTGAAAATAGACACATGGTTAAACTGCAACAGGGTACAAAATTGATAAGCTCAGTTATTACAAGGCACTGTGGCAAGAGTTATTAGGAGTCTGGAAAATTCCAAAGGAGAATCCCACATAGCACATGGTGAATCTCTCATGCGGCCCAGGTGAAAGACCCATATACTAACCTAAAGGGAAGCATGTACACTCAGAAACTCCTGAAAGGCTCTCTTTCATTGTTTATAAAAGCAAAGCAAACACTGGCAGCCACAGGTGACAGGTTTCCATGTTCTGGCCTCTGTCCGGATGACAAGATGGTGGTCAAATCTTTCCACTCTCACGTGACAATCAGAAGCATCCTCATGGTTGATAATGACACCCCCAAAATAGCAAATGTGACCCTAGTATGCATGCAACTCTTTATGAGCATAGCTGTTAGTGGGGAGAAAGTGGCAATGTGACCTTTGAAACTGATCTTTGAAAGAATCACTTAGCCCTCCCCCTGCCCTCACAGACCTCCATCCCTCAGATCCTGGGGACACTGTGCAGAGAGGGTGGAGAAGTCCAGCAGCCACTTTCTCAGTCCATCATGACTGGGGACCCAACATGTCAGGAGCTTGAGCAGTTGTCACAGTCAGGCAGCAGAGAGCCATGTCTTGTGGTCCCCTCCAATCTATAAAGTCGGGGATCCCCTGGCCCTACTCACAGTTGGGATGGGCGGTCTCACAGCAGTTACTATAATTAAGACAATCCCCCACAGGCATGCCTTGAGGCTGCCTCCCACATGACTCTAGATTCTGAAGCAACAAAAGACACTAACCATCGCACTCTCAGAAGCTTGCTCCTGAGCTGTGCTCTTTTATGACTTTAAGAGCAGAGGGGCCAGAGCTGGCCCTAACCAAGCCCTGCTATAGTTTCAGCTAGCTGCTGCTAAACTCCCTTCCACAGGGAGACATAATGTCTACACCCTTCTCTTAGGGCCCCAACAAACCAAGTAATGATTCCACTAAAGTTCACTCTGGGAACCCAACAAGTTTATCGGGCTTACTTACAGAGCATGGGTAAGGGGTTGATGATGGGAACATGAGTGACCCCAAAGCAGCCATGCTGCAAAGTCTGATCCCAGCAGGAATGATGACTCCCCAAGGCTGCCACTGTGTAGATAGAACCCCTTTCCTCTAGTCTTCCCCAGCCCCGTTAGCCCCTCCCTGAGGCTTTGAGGCCGTATACAATCAGGGCAGGATTGCATACAATGCTGCGGTAGTGGCTGGGTACTTAACACAGAGGATCCAATCACCTTCCTCACATCCCCTTTCTCCAAGGGAATATCAGCAGTCCACAGACCCAACTGGGACAATCTTTTGAAAACAGTCACAGCCAATCTGATGAAGATGGTGGGAGTTTGACTTAGAGGATAATCCTGTACAACAGCTGTGGAGGGTCTGTTGCAGGCTTGAGTTTAGAAAGGCCTGCCTTTTCGGGTGGTGGTGGCGCACGCCCTTAATTCCAGTACTCAGAAGGCAGAGGCAGGCAGATCCCTGTGAGTTCAAGGTCAGACTGGTTCTACAAAGCTATTTTGCTACCACCACAATGTGAAGTGGTATCACTGCCATCTGCTGTCTTCTGTGTCCTAAAACAGCAAGTAGACTTTCAGAGTACCCCCACAGCCTTACCTGGAGCCCAGTCCCTGCATGGCTGGAATTGCTTCCTCAGGGTCCCCCCACAGCCATACCAGGAACCCAGTCCCTGCATGGCTGGAATTGCTCCCTTAGCAACCCAGAGAAGCAGATGATGGGAGAGACAGAGGAAATGCTCACCAGGTACTCTGCAGCACACGGTGCTGAGCGCACAAGCTTTGCTGGCCTGGATCCACCTCCTAGCAGGAGGAGCCTCTTCTGCATAGGGCTCCTGACCTTAAGTCCTGACCACAGGCCTCAGGTACCTGACCTGGGTCAAACAGAAGAAAAAGGCTAGAAGCTAATGTTACTCACTGCAAAAGCCCATTTTCTTTACATTGGCCTGGGTGGTCAAGTGCAGACTGGGTGCCCATAAGGTGAGGAAGAGCCTTACTTTGACCAGGTACATCCTGCTGATGAGCCCACTCAAGCCCCCTTTCTATTTTCCCTCCCCTCTCTTTCCATTCCCTCCCCTCCCTCACCCTCCCTCTCTCCTGCAAACTACCTTTTTGGCCAAATCTTTTTCTGTACTATACTCTGGCCATATGATACAACTCTCTATCACAGTGGGAAGGTAGAGAACATTCTTGAACTGCTATGTAATTTAGACACTTGTTCCAAATACCCAAACTAAACCCGGGGAAACCTGCTGCTGATCAGAACTTCCTTGACACAGCTCTCCTCAAACCTTCCACCTGTAACCTTTCTCTCTTAAACCCATTCCAGCAGCCTTCCATTGACTAATCAGAAGGGTGCACTGGGGACGCTCCACAGCCTTTTAAGAGCAAAGGAAGCTCTTACAGGTTTAAAGGAACCCCACTATTCAAATTGCCACCTTAGAAAAGACAGGGGACAGTTGCATAGGAATGTACCTGGGTAGCTGATGTCCACTGATGTGTGGGTCTGATCGTGAAACAGGTGGGGGTGGGATGGACAGCCGCGCCCGCCCGTGAAGGGCAAAGGCAAGGCCTGCCTCAGAGGCCAGATGATTCTCCCTGTAGGAGGCTCCCTCCCCTCCCTCCCCCCACCCCTGACAGTGACAGGCTTCAGAAGCAGCTCCAGGTGGTGCAGCTTGGCTAGCTGTGGGAAGTTTCTGGACATCTGCCCGCCTGCCCCACACAGCATTCTGAGTGTTCATGGACAGTGCATACAAAAGTTTTCTCTTGTCAGGTTCCAAATAAATGCCTGCAAGTGTCTTCCTAAGCACAGAGGGGATCAAGGACCTCAACATTTTATTCAGAAAATGACAGAATTTAAAACTGGCCCAAGAAAGCTAAGTGCACAGTAGATTCAAATCCTGAAGCCTCCATGTGGGATATGTATCCAAACACCTGCTCAACTGCTCTGCAGTGCAGGGCTTGGAATGCTGGCTCCCAGCTTCAATGGGTTGGAATCAAGGCAGCTGGCGAGTCTCAAAAAAACTCTGAGAGCTGGAGAGATGGATGGCTCAGTGGTGAAGAGCGCTGGCTGTTCTTCCAGGTCCTGAGTTCAATTCCCAGCAAACTCGTGGTGGCTCACAACCATCTATAGAGGGATCTGATGCCCTCTTCTGGCATAAAGCCATACATGCAGATAGAGCACTCACATGCATAAAATAAATTAATTAATTTAAAAAATGCTGAGACCTGGCTTCTACCCGCTTGTCATTTGGATTTCACCATTGCTTTGGAGAACAGTCAGGGTGGTAAGACCTCAGGGGCTCATCACTGATTCTGCTGTTCAGCAGACTGTGCTAAGCACAGACCTACCAGTTCAATGACTTTGAGACACCATGTCAACTACAAAGTTTGCACTTGAGAGCTGTGCATCAAGTCATGAAAAAGAATCACACGCACAACATATCCTAATGCTTTAGGTGAATTTAGAATTTTGTGTTGTGCCACCTTTATTGCTATCCTGGGGTGCATGCAGCCTGTGTGCCAAGTATTAGACCTGTCTTTTAGACAACCATGAATACTCAATAAACGCTTTCCCTCTCTAGAACCAGCTACATAATTTGTGGGTCTAGTGGGAAAAAATGGATATATTGGGTCCCATTTTCAATGATTTTCAGAACTTCGAGATGTCAACAACAGGACGTCAAAGCAAGCACACACACTCTCTGTCACACACACATGCACACATACTCTCCCTCTCTCTCTCTCTCTCTCTCTCTCTCTCTCTCTCTCTCTCTCTCTCTCAAACATACACACTCTCACACACTCTCTCTCTGTTACGATAAATCTTTTCTCCAAAAGCCGCCCGAGCCCCACCACCACCAGCCTCGGGCCCGAGTTAGGGCCCAAATGAATACACAGAGACTTGTATTAGGTTCAAATGCCACTTGGTCAATGACTAGGATTTCATCTGTTAGCTCAGTCTCAATTATCATAAATCTATATATTTTATAAGACTTATCTTATCGGACGCCTTATTGGTGTCCCTCCTTGCCAGTGGCTCACATCCTGCTGCTGGAGGATGCGAGAAAAGGGGACCCTTCCGGTTTCTCCTTGCTAAATATGAGTCTCCTTGCTATGTCACTTCCGGCCTGGATCACCACTTCTCTACTATATTTCCCAGAATCCTCTTTGACTCCTAGTCCTGTCTCACTTGCTGCCATTGGCCAAACAGTATTTTATTCAACAATCAATAAGATAAACATACACAGAAGTACTTTCCCCATGATCTCTCTTTCACACTCTCTCTCTCTCTCTCTCTCTCTCTCTCTCTCTCTCTCTCACACACACACACACACACACACACACACACACTCCCTCACACACACTTTTTCTCTCTCTCTTTCTCTCATACACACTCTCTCTTTCTCTCACACACACACATTCTCTCTCTCTCATACACACACACACACACACACACACACACACACACACACACACAAACATGATGGTCTAAAAACTCACCTATTGGGCAGCCAGCCAATGGTTGCAGCAGCCTCAGCATTTCAGAAGAGCTACAGGTAGGACTGGTTTCCTCTCTTCATAGTTATTGATGGGGCCTCTGGACACTTGATTCTTCACAGCTGCTTTGGTAGGATGGAGAGGAATTGTGCTGGGAAAGGAAAACACAAAGAGAAGGCTGTCACAAATGTGCCTGTGAATGCCTCTTAGAAAAACAGTTCAGGATCCTAATGCTGGTGCCTTTCCTACCAGAGTAGCCATGATTTAGTAAAGGGGCCTCAAAGTAGTATGTCCCAGGTTCTGCAAAAGCATTGGAAAGGGGGGTAATATTCTACAAAATAATTTATGGTCGTCTGGTCCCTGCCTCACTGTCTGATCTCAGTCCTTGGCAAGTTCACACAAAGGGCTCAGTGACTTCAGATTCAGAAATGGAAGCTCAGAGCATCTAGGCCTGGGTCCAGCCGGTGGCTTGAGCTTGACCCTATGCTGTCAGAAGCAGAGTTGAAGGAAACCACTTAGGAAAAACTGACTTAAAAAAACATATCTGAGGATTCTTCCTGGTTTTGAAATGGGAAGAGCTTTGAATTTGTCAGTGGAGTCCTCAGATTTGACTCTGTGGTATTCAGTCTTCTCAGGAGCCTTCACCTCTTGACACCCACTCTGAGACTGGGGAGACAATAAAGGGAGACTTTGTCCAGTCCTACCCCTGACCCCAGTAGGGTGCTCAGCCTGCACTCAGCCTGGGCTCTCAACCCTTCCAGGTGTCACTGTTGAGTTAAAT
This sequence comes from Cricetulus griseus, assembly GCF_003668045.3. Classification (NCBI taxonomy): domain Eukaryota; kingdom Metazoa; phylum Chordata; class Mammalia; order Rodentia; family Cricetidae; genus Cricetulus; species Cricetulus griseus. The sequence continues at coordinate 89,514,023 of NC_048601.1, read as the reverse complement.
ATGCTATGGCTTTCTCTCAGCACTTAGCAGGACCACAGTGGGAGCTCAGTGCTGCTGTTTCGGTGTCTGTGCATCATCCACACACATCCTAGGCAGACCGTGAGCCTTGCCATTTGAAAGGAAAACCAATTTTGACTTAAGAGATATTAAATACTTTAAGTCAACTGCTGGATATTTTGAGACCAAATTCCAAACCTGTCTGAGCCTTGAAGGTACCATGCCAAGTGCCCATGAGCACAATAGATCCACTGTGCTTTACACCTGGACTCATCTACCTAGCTCCAGGTATGTCTATAAAGACTCAAAGAAGCAGAGAACCTAGGGGGCAGGGTGAAAGAGGAAGATGGCATAGGGAGAAAGGGAGAGAAATATGCCAAGTGGTTTATTTCTCTTACTGGAAATGAAACCAAACCAAGACCCAACAAGGATGATGATGTGCACCTTGGGAGTGATGGGAGCCATGTTGAAGAAATGGAAGGGGGCATGGGCCGTCAACCAGACAGTCTGGGATAGGCACCATTTCCAAGGCCAGGGCTAAGTGACCCAGCCAGTTGGCTCAGCCCTCTAGTCATCACAGAAGGACCGCAGAAGAACAGAAAGTCCCTGTATGTTAAAGCTGTCTCTCCACGCCACTGTGCTCAGGAAAGGCCAGTGGTGAGGGAAGGGTGCCTGCCACTCCTCACATGTAACCCTCAGTCTCTTTCCAGGAGTGGCCACTGCCAAGGGGCCATCCACAGCCCAATAGCTCAAAGAACAAGGGAGTTTCATTGGAGTTTGAAATCGGGAATGTGCTGGCAACAGAAAGAGACTGTGGACGCTGCTGGCAGCAGATTGGCAGGCTAAAGTAGAGGTTCCCACCTAAATGGTTAAATGGCCAGCTTGCCAAGGCCACTGAACAAAGTGCTACCTCACCATGGGGCAGATTAAAATATGCGTTTTCTCCTAATTGAGCAGAGTGAGATCAGAAGGCAGGCCTGTCACGAGTGCAGGAATGAATTGTCACAGCACGAAACCTACCACACTACGGAACATCTATTATGCTGAGGAAAAGAGCCATATGAACTCTCTTTTGCTAGAATTACAACTAATTTGTTGTTCAGTAGGCCGGAGTGTGGAAGCTTGGAGGAGGCTCCATGAACTGGTTCCCTGTCCATTCCAGTTTTCTTTCTTTCTTTCTTTTTTTTAAGATTTTATTTATTTATTATGTATACAACATTCTGCTTCCATGTATATCTGCACACCAGAAGAGGGCACCAGATCTCATAACGGATGGTTGTGAGCCACCATGTGGTTGCTGGGAATTGAACTCAGGACCTCTGGAAGAACAGTCAGTGCTCTTAACCTCTGAGCCATCTCTCCAGCCCCCCATTCCAGTTTTCTACGTGGCAGCGTATGACCAACTGTAGGTAGCATCCTGTGTCTGAGTGTGGTACTTGGCAAGGCTGGCATTATAATATGATGATTAGCCTAAAGGCTCTTTCTTGTGTGGAATTAACCTGTGATTTTATAAGTATTTGTTTTATGCCCAGTGTGTTTCGGGTCAAATGTATAAAGCACAAACTTCCTTCCACCTTCTATTTTAACATGTTCTTAGGCGACGTGAGAAAATTCAGGAGCAGAACTATCAGGCTATCCTCTTGGGGAGTCTGGTGGAGAACTGGTCAGAACCATGAATGTCAGGAGCAAGGGGAAGCCTTTCTGTCTCTTCCCTGGGCCCCTTGGCAAGATGCTTCCAGGACAGGACAAGAAGTTCATTCCGACAAGGGCCCCTGAGCCACCACTGGGTCACGCCAGTCATGAGGTGGGCTTCATGCAATGTTGACATCAAGACTGAGTCACTGTTATTTTCAGTCTCGCAGACTTCACAATTTGAAAACACATCTGTAATGCTTTGGGGTCAGTTCTTTTTCTGTTTCAAATAGTCCTCATTTCAGGTATGTATTTTGTCATCTTAATTATCCCAAATTTCTCTCTTCAAACAAACCATCCACCTGAACACTATATTCCTGGGCAATGGTAGAGCCATTGTGGTCCAATGGTACAAGTCAGATGACTGGCAGATGCTCACCTGGCTGGCACACTCATCGTTAAATACCCGCCCCCCCCAAGTCTTCCTACATAGACCAGAGTACATGATTTGAGTGCCTGCCTCTGTGTGTCTAAACTCAGAAGTTGGGAGCTCATTTTTGCTGGTGTCCTCATCATGGTTTCAGGCTGCTAAAGGTATTACAAACCCTGATAACTTCATTAATAAGCATCTATGCCTCCAGAATCAGTGTATGAACTTGGTAAACATTTGCCCTTTGTAGTCAACCAAATAGTGACAGACAGGACCAAACACCGAACCATGTACAACATTTAGAAGTTTCTTCTGTGTCTATGAAAATTCTGAGTTACTTGGTCAATCACTTCTTGGGGCCTTATGGTAGGCTCTCAATAAATACTACTGGAATGAATGGGAGGGAGCGAATGTAGGTTCTGTTTAGTTTTAGTTCAAATAATAATTGTAGTTTAAGTAAGACATGGGCCAGATTACAGATAGCCATCTGAAAGGGGTATATGTATTCTCCTGATGGATGTGTCACATGGAAAATGTAGCCCATTCAGATACATTTTTACTGAAGACTTACTTTACTTTAAAACTTCTTTGGTTTTAAGAAATGATTAGAGATTATTTAGAGATTAAAAAAAAAACAAACCAGGAGACTAAATTGCCTCAGTTAATTCATTCGCTTATTGCTCTTCCCAACTGGCAACAATGGCTTATATTCCATCTTTGATAGCAGTATGCTTGTCATTAAGATTGGGGCCCCTAAAAAAGGATTGGGGCCCCTGAGAGAATTGGGTAAAAATCCAACCATGCCAGGAAGGTCACCTGGGTTCTGCTGTCTCCCTAATTGTGAAGAACTGAAATTGGGGTTCTGAGGGAAGCCAGCAGCTATGGCCACATGCTGGGCAGTCTTTCTCTCAACTTGGCTCCTCAGCAGACTTCAGCATGAGGTTTTGGGTCGTCTTGAATTCTTGTCTTGCCCAGGGAATGCTAGCACTGCCATGGTTTGACTCCCAGATATTTCTTCCTTGAGCAGCACTGTAGTTAAGTAGCAGTATACCATGTTAGCAGTGGGAGAGTGACTGTAATAAAATCAGTAACAATAGGTAACTTTTACTGGTCATTTGCAATGTATATGTGCATTATCTTACTGAATCCTTGCAGAGACCCTGTGGTGGGGAGACGGATGCTTTGGAAGTGCCGCTTGCAAATCCTGAAGCTGAGAAGTTGGATCTGACTCGAGAGCCTGCTCACTGGTCAGCCTGCCTGTTCACTTAGCGTCGGGTCACATTGGTTAAACGTAACTCCACATTCAAGTGCTGTATTCCTATATTAATATCATCAACACTTGGAGTCAAAAGGTGAAATTCCTACCTGCACGGACCTTTGCCCTTAGAACTAGTTTTTGTTGTGGTAAAATTATCAAAGCCCCAGTGATTTACAATATCAAAAGATTATTTCTGGTTTGGGATGAGGAGATGGCTGGGTCAATAAAGTGCTTGTCGTACAAGCATGAGTACTGGGTTTAGATCCCCAGAATTCAGGGAAACCAGATGTGGGGGCATGCACCTGTAGTTCCAGCACCGAGGAGGCTGGGGCAGGGTATCCACGGAGCTTGCCGGCCAGCCAGCATAGCTAACCTGCTGAGCTTCAGGTTTTAATGAGATGCCATGTTTCAATAAGTAAAAAGGTAGAGAAGTAATTGAGGAAGACACTGGATGACTTCTGACTTCCGGCTTCTAAAACACACACACACTGAGGGTAGTTATTTCTGATCCATGTTTATGTAGGTCATCTTGAGGGCTGTGTTCAATGCTGTCATTCAAGGATGCAGGCTGGAAAAACAACCCCCACCTCAAAACTAAAAATCTCTAAGAAGATGGGTAGCTGGAGATACGGAACGATCACTCCAGCAGTCATGTGATCAGAAGGGACACAGGTCACTTTCACTCCTATGCATCATCCATGACAAGTCCATTGCCACCCAGCCTAGAGGGTCCTGGAAGTATAATTCTATGATGACCTCAAATGGACTAGCCTGGAGATTTGAACAAGTATACCAGTCACCAGTAGAAGGCAGAATGCAATGCCCTCATACAGCGCTTGCCCTAAGTTGAAAGTGTTTAAAGGAAGAAGCACCATTTCCTTTTGTGGGATCAGGAAAGGCATGAGAGAAGGCTGGGCTTTGAGAGACAAGTGAAATGGAAACAGGCAGAGTTCAGGGTAGGAGGTGGTGTGAGACCTCAGGCTGGATGAGTGTCAGATGAGGGATTAAAAGTGGATGGGGGAGGACCCTTGGGGGCTAGCACTGTGGGCTGGACCAGAATTCAGCTGGGAGTAGAAGGAAGGGTGAATGGGTGAACTGAGGTGTGTACATAAGTCTGTTCTCAGTGCGATGCCCTCGGAGGTGCTGCAGGTGCAGCTGTAATGTGATGTGACCAAAGCTGCAAGACAATGAGTTTCCCCCAAGAGCGCACAGGGCAGGTGGGGACTGCAGCACTCTCAGAGGTGGGAACACAGGTCTGCAGGCAGGGGCAGCAACGAGGGGAGGAAATCAGAGAGGGTTCTGAGACAAAGGGGAGCGAGAAATCTCCCAGCATTCCAGAGAGAGACATCAGGTGCCATCCTGGCTTGAGGGTGAAGGAGAGAAAAGGATTCCAAACCTGCCCAAGGTTTCTGATGACATCAGTGATACTGCCCAAGAAACATCTAAAGCCAAGTCAATCCAAGTCTTTTCTTTATAGAGGGGACATTATGTCCCTGGTCCTATAGATGCAAGAGCTTGGGGTAAGAATTTCTGTCATTCCTATCACCCATTTTCTTCTGCCAGGAGCATACAAGTTAGCTCCCTACGTGTGTGCTAACTATGCACTAGACTGCATATCAACACATAAAACTAACATTTCCTTAGAGAAGGTGCCCAAAGCTGGTGAGAAGACACATCTTTTGTCTTCTGTGGATTTAGAAACACACATATTGTAGAAAAAAATTTTAAAGCTTTCAAGGGAGACCATGGTCAGCAAGTTTACTCTGAGTGTGGGCAGAATCTAGCGCAGGAATCCTACAGTAGTTTGTAGAGGATTCTGCAGAGTCAGGCTCGTGCTACACACTGATCACTATCTCGAACAAGTTCAAGGCCTAATTAACCCTCACTCAATGAAGCTAAAATAAAACCCGCCACAGCTAAGGTAGTTTAACTTCAACAAGGCTCGCACACAGCAGAGGTGCTCTGCACATCCTGCAGCTAATCTGCTCCCACAGCAGGCGCATCTCTAAAGACTGGGGATGCGCTCTGGGTGACTATAAAGCTTGGTTTTACAATGAGTCATATGCATCAGCAAACATGTTTTAATGTCTCTATATTGTTTGTCTTATTAGCAGAACGGGCACTCCAGAGTGTAGCCAACGGGAGAGCAAGAAGTCCAGGCTTGTGAATCAGTTTGAATGTATCGTGAACAGACACATTGATTTGCTCATTCCTTATCTAAGGAACAGGGGTCTTTGGAGTTCAGACGGAGGGCACATGGTATCTTGCTGCTGAGAATGGGATCCAAGAACCCACGACATCAACAAAACCTGGAGCTTGTGGGAAATGTAGAAACTTGGGCTGTACACAGATGTGTAAAAGCAGACCTTCATTGACCAAGTTTCTTGGGCAATGTGTGTACACTGGAAGGCTGAGAAACATGGACATTGGAAGCCACTACAACAGAAGTCAGGTGACAACCTCCACTCGACTTGTGAGTTTCCCTAAGTCCAAGAGCTCTCAGCACTTCACGTCGCAATTATTTTGCTTTCTTTCTACTTGGAGTTTCCTTGGCAATGTTGTCACTAGCAGGTCGGGAATGTGATTCTTCGTGCAAGGGTGACATTTTTCTTCTATGCTCATTCATTATCCCTTTGGGTTTTGTTGTTGTTGTTGTTGGTGGTGGTGGTGGCTTTGTTTTTGTTGTTTTGATTTCTTTTTTGGGTTTTCAAGTCAGGGTTTCTCTGTGTAGTCCTGGCTGTCCTGAAACTCACTCTGTAGACCAGGCTGGCCTCAAATTCACAGAGGTCCACCTGCCTCACCCAACTGCTGGGGTTAAAGTTGTGCGCCATTGCCGCCCAGCTCCCTTTAGTGTTTTTGCAGGCTCTTTCATATTAGGGACCCTCTGGTCTTTCTAGGCAAGCTTCCTAAGACTAGAACATTCTAATCTCCCTGTTAGAATTTGTCTCCCTTTAGTAGAGATCATCCAGTCTACCTGCCATTGCTCAGCCTGCTGTAACTCGTGTCTCATTTAGAAGTTGGGAAGATTTCCATTTCCTAATGTTCAGAGAAAAAAGAAAAAGCCAAAAGTATTTATAGTATGGTGCCTTTTGTGTCAGAAAAAAAAATGGGAGTGGGTAGAAGGAAGGTTTGGGAGTTTCATTACTCAGAAGAAGAAAAACAGGAAAGAAGGGCCAGAGCTGAAGACGTTGGCTGCCTATGGGGATGGGAGGGGTGGTGAGAACAAAGAAAAGGGGAGACAAGAGAAGGGAAAGCTGATGCTCCAGTACAGCTTTCTATGAGGATCAGACTGGAAGAGCACAATAATGATTCACACATCCCCTCTACTGGTTACTTTTTTTTGGTTTGGGGTTTTTTGTTTTGTTGTTGTTGTTTGGTTTGGTTGTTTTTGTTTTTCAAGACAGGGTTTCTCTATGTAGTCCTGGCTGTCCTGGAACTCTGTGGGCCAGGTTGGTCTTGAACTCAGAAATCTGCCTGCCTGTGCCTCCCAAGTGCCAGGATTAAAGGCGTGCGCCACCACCACCCAGCTTAGATTTTTTTTTTTTTTTATTGTCAAGTTGACACACTCTAGATACACCTGGGAAGAAAGTGATTCAATAGAAGAATTGCCTCCTTCAGATTACCCTGTGGGCATGTCTGTGGGGCATTTTCCTGATTGTTAATTGATACGATTGCCCACTGTGAGTGTTGCCGTCCTTGGCCAGGTGGGCTATATAAGAAAGGAAGCTGTCTGTGAGCCTGGGAGCAAGCCAGTAAGCAGTCTCCCTCCATGGTTCTGCCTTGAGTTCCCACATTTCCTTCCCCTAATGATGGGCTATAACCTATAAGCCAAGCTTCTTTCCCCAGGTTCTTTTGGGTCGTGGTGTTTATTACAGCAACAGGAAGAACTAGAACAACCTCAATCACAAATATTTCAAACTATCTGATATTTGAGGGGAACCTTAAGTCAGACAGTCACTGACAAGTGTACAGCTGAATTGGTTTCCTCTCCTGATGCTGTGATAAAACACCCTGATGAAAGCAACTCAAGGGGAAAGGGGCTATGTCAGCTCACAGCTCAAGGATACAGTCAATTAAGGTGGGGTAGTCAAGGTGACAGGAGGCTGAAGCATCGCATCTGGTCAAACTACCTCCACAGTCAGGAGCAGAGAGCAATGAAAGCTTATGCTCTGCTAGTTTTCTCTTTTGTATACAATCTAGCACCCAAACCCTGAAAGAGTCTAGCCCATATTTAGGGTAGGTCTTCCCAATCAATGACCCTAATCAATAGAATTCCCCAAGGGCATTCCTACAGGCTGCTCAAATCTATGCAGTCTCTCAGAGAGGATCCTTTTCTGGGGTATTCTAGATCTCATCAAGTTGACCATTGAGATCAAGCATCATACTAACTGTACTGTAGATGAAAACGTGCATGAAAGGGGTGGATGGAGACGAAAATAACTAACCCAATTGACTGTGGGACATAGTGTCCTTACTGGATGCTGTAAGGCTAAGGGCAGAGCTGTGATACAGTTAAAGTGCTTCTCACGGATGCACGCGCCGGTAGTTCTGAGACACGGTTGCACGGAGCAGAATTAAACAAATAAGTAAGTACACTGTAGATAATGAGAGTTGGAGACGATTTCAATAACAAGAAAATGGATGTGATTACAATGATCCCTACTGTGTTAATTGGAATAATAGGTATCAGTATATATTCATAGTATTTAAAGAAAGAAAAGAGACCGAGGGGTGGAAGCATGCATGGTTACAAACACATGGAACTCAGCTCTCTTTATTTTGAGAGCCTCAAAGCAACACCACCCTAGAAACAATGAGCATACCAACAACACAGGGTATTTTTAATGTATTATTTTACCTGTGGTAAAACATAAATAGCATAGTTGTATGGCCACATCCATCAGCATCTCCAGAACTCTTTGTGGTGCAAAACAGAAACTCTAAACCTATTGAAAGCTAACTCTGAGTTCTTCCTTCTCCCCAGCCCTGGCAATTGGCACCAGTGTGCCTTCCATGATGCTGACTCCTATAGAGCCGTGTAAATTGAGTCACACAGATTTTTTTCAGAACTGGCTTCTTTCAGTTAGCCATCATCTTCACTTACTGTAGTAGGGAACCCCATTTTGACTGCTCCTTGCATGTGCGATGGTTTGGATCGTCAATGCTTACAGAAGGTCCATATGTTACAAGTTTGTTCCCAAGGGTAGCACTTTGGGGAAATGGCATGACCTTTAAGATATGGGTGCGATCAAGGGGATAGTGGGACTCCAGTCCCTTCCTTTGCGACTCTCTCTTTTTCACTTTCTGGTCACAGGTGATGTTTTGCCCCACATGACTTCTCCCATGACGTGTTGCCTTCACACAAGTCAAAAGCACTACAGATACATAAGTCATGGACTTGATTTTGAAAACCACGAACCCACATAAACCCTCTATGTGTTGCTGTGGTGCAAAGCTAACACAGGGCACATACACACCCTTAGTCTGTCTGTTCATCTGCTAGTGGACACTGACTGGACTTGTTCCCATAGACTGGCAGCTGTGAATAGTGTCCCCATGAGTGGCTAGTACCCTAATTTTATATTTACATTTGCTTTATTGAGTTTCACATTGGAAAACAGGCACTGTTTTGTTTTTTTTACAATTTTATTTTATTTATTTATTTATTTTAATTTTTTTATATATTTGAATTACAAACAAGATTGAATTACATGACGATCCCAGTTCCCTTCTCCCTCCCTTGCTCCTCTACCACCCCCCCAACTAAAATCCAACCTGTCATATGTCCTTTCTTCTAATCTACACCTGACTCAAAATTTCTGCTTCCTCATGACCTCTGCATCCTTCCTTTTCTTCCCTTCTTACTCTCGTAGCTTCCTCCCCCCCTTCCCATGTTCTCAATTTGCTCAGGGGATGGTGACCCTTTCCCCTTCTCCAGGGGACAAAGTTTGTCTCTTTTAGGGTCTTCCTTGTTTACTATTTTCTCTGGCAGTGTGGATTGTAGGATGGTAATCCCTTACTGTATGTCTAAAATCCACAAATGAGTGAGTACATACCATGTTTGTCTTTTTGTGATTGGGTTACCTCGCTCACAATGGTTTCTTCGAGTTCCATCCATTTTTCCTGCAAATTTCAAGATTCCATTTTTTTTTCTGTTTCTGAGTAGTACTCCATTGTGTAAATGTACCACATTTTCTATCCATTCTTCGGTTGAGGGGCATCTAGGCTGCTTCCAGTTTCTGGCTATTACAAATAATGCTGCTATGAACATGGTTGAGCAGATGTCCTTGTATGAATGTGCTTCTTTTGGGTATATGCCTAAGAGTGGAATTACAGGCACTGTTCTTATTCACTTGGTTTTTAGATGAAGACACAGAAATTTAGTGTCTTTGTTACTAGTTGGCAGAGAGGGGTTTTGAATCAACAGTCCTTTGATTTCAGCTCCATTGGTTAATCATGGGAGACCACGTGTGTCTCAGTGTCTCCCATTTGGTCGGGTGGGGGAAGAGGGACATTGCCTGGGAGAGCCTCCTCTTCACCAGATGACTCAGGGGGTGACATCTCTGTTCCAAAGTAAAGTGAAACATGTTTCGGGGTCAGAGAGAACATCGTTCTTTCCCCTATATAAGATATTTCTGTTCTAGGGCTGGGGAAGTGTCTCGGTGGATAAATAGCTTGCCATGCAAGTGTTAGGACACTGAGTATGGACCTCCAGAGCCCAAGCAAAAGCCATGCAGGCATGCAAGCTGCCTGTAATCCCAGCATGCAGGAGACAGTGGCAGGAGAATCCCTGAGGTAAGCTGGCCAGCTAGACTAGCTGGAACCATTGAGTTCTGGATTCAGTGAAAGATCCTGACTCATTAAATGAAGAGGGGGCCAAGGGAGGAAGGCACCCAATGTCAACTCTGGGCCTGCCTCCACACTCCCATACATGTGCATGTGAGAATGCATAGATGGGCTCATGAACACTACAAGTTTTCTGTTCTGGAAGATCCTGAGACATGGGGCAAACAGTTGAGTAAGGGACACCCCTCTTCACACTAATGGAGGGAAGCGCAGAGATCCATGTTTGGCCAATCTGATACCTTCTTTCCAGTAGAAAAGGGGAATCTGATGCCCATAGGCCCCAGGCTGGATGAGGCAGAGGGAGGGAGGGGCGGCTAGGCTGGGGTTCAGTGGGGACAGCACTTGCGTCTGCAGTAGCTGCTACAGAGACCACCCTACTGAGTCCTGGCCACAGGACAAGCTGTCCCTGCCCTGCTGAAAGGGCTCTAAAACATTAACCGCCTGTGATTCCGACATGTCAGATATTTAATAAGGAACAAATTAGCACTTGGGTCTTTTTTCCTGAGACGATCCAATTTCTATGCCAGGCACCGACTTCTATATTTCAAAATGCATTTTTGAAGGTTAATTAGAGAAGCAGCAGAGATAGTGTTTTTCCAAGAGGGATTTTCTGGTTCCTTCTAGGCCTCTGGATGGCAGAGAAAAATAACTTTCAGACACTGTAAATTGAGTATGTGAAGCTGTGAGAATAAACCCATCTCATTAGTCATCGTGTCAATTATAGTATCTAAGGAACAATTCTGTAGCAATAGCATATTTATTTGATGTTGTGAAAGCTACCTGGACCCACTGTTAGGATGGAATTTGCTCCTAATGTTCCGAGTACCTCTTTAACAAAATGGCTCTCCATAAAAATTTAGTGTGTTCCTACTGTAATTAAATGGCCCTAGTCATTTTTGCATTTATGATATAAACTATAATGGCTGTAAAATTCCGCAATTAACTTTCCTTGCGCCAACATTTCATACTTGAGAAATTCTCATTACAAATTTCATTACTGATTCACTTATCTGTAATTTGTCCTATGTAACCTAAAGAATATTAACAAATTTAGAGTCACTTTTGCTCTATTAAAAAAGAAATATAAAAGTCTTTCACCTAGCAAGTCAATCATGATATTTCAAAAGGCCCCAGATGGTCAAGTGTGCTGGTACGGATGGGTAGGACCATCGACCATACGGCTGAGTCAGGAGTGGGTGGGATAAAATAAGCAGAATGCCACTGAGCTTTCTTCCCTACTTATTAAGAGGCACAAAGGACCAAAAAGAAAGCACACAAGGAAAACTATAGGGAAAGGGGTAAAGGGCTTGGTTTTCATGTCCAGTGGCTTCTTGTCACTTTTATAAAAAAATATTTTATTTGTGTGTGTATTTTGCCTGTCTGTATGTCTGTGCACCCCATGCATGCCTGATGCTTACAGAAGCCAGAAGTAAGGCATCAGATCCCTCAGAACTCAGGTTACACACAGCAGTGAGTCACCATGTGGATGCTGAGAATCAAATCCAGGTCCTCCGCAGAAGCAACAAGTGCTGTTAACTCATGAGCCATCCCTCCAGACCCTCTCACCACTTCTTATCATTCTGCCTCCGTGCTCATTTCTGGTGGTCCTTTCTGAGGGCGCAGGGTTGGCAGCAGCGAAGCCCGAAGGCTAATGCTGGCTCCGCAGCTACTTTGCTGTGATTATTGAAAGTCTATCCAAGAACCTTTTGGTTACCAATAGTAAGGGCAAGGTGGAACAAGAATTCAACTGAGACAGTTCTTCTCAGAGGGATGCTTGCATTTCAAGCTTCCATCCCTGCCAGGCAGACTAGTTTGTGGTAAGGAATTTGGAGAATGTTCCCTGCCCTTTCACCCTCTCCTGAATTCATTTTTTTGAAAAAAGTAGTGGTGTGTGTGTGTGTGTGTGTGTGTGTGTGTGAGTGTGTGTGTCTTGTGCATATGGGCACAGCGTGGGGGACATGCATGCCACAGTGTACATGCAGAAGTAGGAATGATTTAGTGGAGTTGCTTCTGTCCTTGTACCTTTATGTGGGTTTCAAGGATTGGATGCAGGTCTCCAGGCTTGAGCAGCAAGTGTCATTAACCCTCTCAGCCATTAGCCAGCCTTCTTGACCAACTTGCAAGGTAGACAACAAACATACACCCTTATTAAAGGGAGGTACGATGATATGGGATCAAGAGTCTTGAGTGTGAGTATTTACTCTGTCACAAACTTACTGGGTGACTGTGGGGAGACTTGTCACCTGTCTGGGCCCCACTTGCCAGGCTGAGAAAGGAAGAGGTTTCACTAGAATGATAAATATTGGGTGCCACCAGTTGTCTCTGACCTCTAAAAGAACAGCCTTTGCAAGCATTTCCCCCAATCACACCCTACCCCAGCATTTTGCTACCTTCCATAACTGCACTCATTTTATTCTAATTTGTAATTAACTTTTACAAAATTAAATTGGAGATAGAAAATTACCGTCCCGACATAAATAATCTTGCTGTGGGATGTGGCAATGTTAACGCAATCAACAATGCGATTCATAAATGAAAGAAACGTTGTCATACTTATTACTTCTGTGCGCTCCATCTTTTATAGAATATTACAGTGTAAATTGAAATTTTATATGATTTAATAAACCTCAAAAAGATATTATGGCCAAGTAACCACATAACTGTAACAAATGGTGCTCCTCCCTCATTACAGTTTTCTCCTCACACGGGGCTCCAGGCCTCATTATCAGAGTGGTGTCTTTGACAACCCAGAGCCCATTAAAAACACCTTGAAGAAAGCATACCCCACACTGTGGAACTACAAAATCTATACCAGGCTGCACTCCTTGAGGATAGCGTTATAAAATGAAGAAACAGCGCCTTTCATTTTTCATCCTAAGACTCAGGCAACAAAAACATTATCTGGCCCCACAAGAAACGTCAGCCCCCATCCAGCCCCTTACCCCTACAATGCCTCTCTGGCCCAAACCAAATTCTACATCACCATGACTGAGGCTGCAGTCAAATAATCGAAGCAGCTGCAGAGGAAAAGGTTTATTACCCCTCTGATTCTTTAGCTGGCTTTATAGGGCTACCAGTTTAGATTTAAAGTTTCTTTGTCTTCAGAGTACCAGGCCTCCCGTTTGTGCTCATTGCCATTTTTCAAAGGTTTCAGGCTCACCCAGGGTTTCATTAGGGTGACAGAGGAGAGTGGGATGGATAGATAGACCAGCGCTGCAGTCTCAGTCCCGTGTCCTGTCCCTTCCCCTGGTTCTGGGGCCTTCACCAAGCTCCCTTACCCACCAATTTGGAGCAGGGGAAGCTGGAAACTGAAACACTCTAATCGCAGGCGTTGCTTCCTGGAGCCCAGTGTGATTTCTGTAGCTTCTAGCAATGTGTGGGACACATTTGCACTGAGCAATTTAATGACTTGTTTTACTGCCGTCTGCCATCAATATTTATCTATATTAACTGAAAAAAGGCATTACTCGAAATGGCATTTCACACCTCTGAGCATTATACAGTAATTCCAAAGTCGTAAGTTGTACCTAACTCCAAGAACAAACACAGAGATACAGTATGAATAGAAATAACCCAATTCAAACTGTCCTGCAGCAATCTGGAAAACCAAAGTCAAAATGATTCTAATTGCAGGCACTGGGAACGGTGAGACAAGAAGCCATGGAAACAATCCTTCCTGGTTTTGTTTTTTAACAAGACCATCTTTCAAGGGTGTGTTCTAGAAAAACAAAGCTTAGATTAGGCAGTGAAACAGTGCAGACACTTCTTTCTGCCTAAACTGTGTCAAGGAAACCTATGACCCCTCATATATCTCAGTCCCCCTCCCTCTGGTGGTCAGTTCGCCCACTCGTGCCTTCCCCTGGCCTCTGTGGGCCACAATTTTATCACGTCCCTTGCCTTGTGTCTCTCCCATGCACTCGTGTGAAAGAATATCTCACTGCATGTTGGTGTATGTACCTGCTATTGCCTGCCCCGCCTCAGTGTGAATGCTCTCACCGGGCAGAGCCAGGCAGGCCTCGTTCACTACTCCACGCTTTCCTAGGGCCTGATACACATCCCATGCCACTTTGCATTTATTGCATAAATCATATCCACAGTGAGAATGTGACCTCAAAGCACTGTGGGCACTCCTAGCCTCTGTACAGACCACATCGTCTTGAGCAAACAGCCTCAGAAGGGTCACCTGAGCACTCTGCCCTTGAATTTTCCTCCAAGATGAGCATTTTCAAGGGTGAAAAGGGAGATACTTGAGCCGAGCCTTACCATACAAAGGAGAGCATATTCTCATAGGCAAAAAAGGTTCACTATGCTGTGGCCTAGGCTCTCTCAGAACTGGGGCTTTGAGCAGCTCTGTGTCCCAAACTCCTCACACCCTGGACTCTGACTCCAAATGTAAACTCTGCAGCCAACAGAGGCCACACAGCTCGACTTTCACATGCTGACCGGAAATGCTCTTCCAGTCATTTTCCAGTCTTCAGAAATTATGTTTATGGAACATCTGGGCAAGAGGATTCTTTCTTGATTCCTAACAGATAAAGTTTACATTTTTAGTAACCAAATTAGAATTTCAAAGGCCCTCAGAACTGCACTATTAACCCATCACACTTAGATGTTGTATGACTCTGAAAGCACTCACTCAGTGATTCTGTACACATCACAAGAAATGTGGACTTGTGACAAATGACAGGGACCAGAAGGCTGGTTGCCTGCTGTCCAGTCTTTCCTAAGTTGTAATGGAGTTTGGGGAACAGGATTTCATGAATTGCTTATTTTCTTTAAAATGATGAAACAGACTTAATTTCTTTTCATTTTCAGCCTTGGAAGCATTCCACTTCTTGAATTAGCTGGAAGTGCCCAGGGGTATGAACCTTGGGGCTTACACTCATTAAATTAAGAATCCTGGAGCTGTCTGGTAAGACACTGTATGTATCATCCCACAGTCGGGAACAACTTTTGCCATGATTATAAAGTGATTTGCATAGCTTAAAAATATACAGGGATAATTTTAAATGGAGTTTTGTTTTTAATGTTATTCAGGAACTATGGATATATCTTGATGTTTACAGAAAACTGGTGGCAGGGTATGTCTGATCACCTAGGTGTTGTTAGCACTCACAAGTCATACAATTATCTAGTAAAATAAGGTATGGTAATATATGATAGATCACCCACTCATCAAATTTTTTCTGAATAAAATTATAGCAAAAATAAAGCATGACTTATAATCTCTGAAAAGAGAAATATGTAAAGCTTTCTTTTAACAACCATCTAACGTCAAATCAATATCCCATTTTCTTGGTGATTAATTTAAAATGAGCATTGGGCTTTTACCATTTTAACTGATATATTATCTTAATCTTTTATTTACTTCCCATACTTCCACAGAAGGATAAGTCTAGTATCAGTTGGTCATCTCACTGGTATTCTCAGAATGGCGGCTGGTGGAAAATGCACAGATTGACAAGAACTGTTTTAGGTATTTGGTGCTCAGGATAGAGAAATGCTTTCTTCATTCTTTCAACCTAACAAGCAGTGACAGGTATTCGAAGCATCAAACTGTCAACACTGGGGCTTCCACTGTCATCTGCATCATAATCTGTTCTTAGTAACACTTGGTCTGCGCAGCAGTAATAGAATTAATTATACTTCATTTTGCTGCCTTTAACAGTATTGACCAAATTTAAGAACAAATGAGAAGTGCTTATCAAGCTTGAAGAAAATAATCCATCAGTGGCACAATTTAAATTCTCTGCAGTTCTCTTATTAATCAAAGTAGCACTTACTATCCTATCTCCACTTCCCATTAACAGTCATTAAGCCCTGCTGCTGATTGAAGCAATTTCTTTAGGGATCTCAACCTCATTTTTAAGAGAGGTTTTCTTCAGTGGAAAACAATATCATAGAAGCGTGGTGACTTAAAAGAGAGGGAGAAGGTTCTTCAATCATGTTCTGACCTTGATATTTTTCAAGAGTGTAAGTTCAAAAAAGTACACAACAGCAAGATTAGAAAATTCAGACTTCTGAGGGTGGACTTCTGCCCTTGCCTCGCCACCTGAAGGTGCCTTGCAAAGCATAGGTGTAGCAAAACCCTTAGCTATCCCCCTCTAGGCCACAGTAGTGCCCATTATATTCTTCTATTCATAGTGTCATATCCTGTGCACCTCAGAAACAAGTGTCACACTGAGAAGGGTAAACCAGGAACACCGTGTCTTGGCCTGTGCTTGTGGAAGAATGGAAGAGCCAAGAGCTCTGCAGGGACTGGAGTGAGCTTCATCACTGCCAAGCATGGGACCCTGGACAAACTGTCAAGTCTGTTTTTGACAGTCTTTGAGCCAGAAATAACATCAGCTGTTCTGCTCACTCTTCCCAGTTGTAGAAAGTACATGAGGAAATGCAAGCTCATATCAAAGTTCATCAAAGTGATAAACACAACACAAATGTTTCCGACCCAACACTTTGAAGCCATGGCCCCTCACAGGTCTTTGACAGTACTGGCTCACAGTATGCAGCAAGGCTATGGGTAAATAGGCAGAACATAGGTAGAGTCTGGGACTTTGCTTTTGCCTCTACAGCATCTTTGATGAGTTCAGTTGAGGGTATGGCGATCTTGACAGAGGAAAGTCCAGAGGATTCTAGTGATCAATAGCATTTGCCAGAAGGGTCACAGCAGGAAAGATGGAAATGCCAGGGCAGTTTCCGTCACAAAGGGCCCACTACTTTTGGTCCCAGAATCTAATGCCTGTACATTGGTTATGTCAGTGCCATATTGCTAACAGATAAGTCATGAGGTGAGTGAGGGCAAAGATGGCTCATCTGGAATGAGACTGGCTACGGGAACTGGGCCCTGGGACAGCATCCTCTCTGCACTGTCAGCTGTGGAGTGACATTTAAATTCTGCAACCTGTTCATCTGTGTAGTAGTCAGCTTGTTTTTGTTACTATGACCAAAGCACCTGACAGACTAAGGGAGAAAAGATTAATTTGGGATTTCAGTTCCAGAGATGGCAGGGTGGCAGAGCCAGGGTAAGATAAAGCCCCAAGAACAATGACCTGCTTCTTACAACTAGGGCCACCTCCCCAAATGCCATTATATTATAACTCTATAAAGGCATTAATTTATTAATTAGATCAGAATTCTCATGACATCAGTGTCTCTGGGTCTCCCTCACAGACATACCTGGGGCACATCTCTCATTAGCATTCCCCAGTCTAATCAAAAGCAACCAGATACTTGGAAGTCACTGTTTCCTTCTGGCTATTCATTAAAATTTCACCAGAATTCCATTATTTATAAAAGACAAATGCAGCATGGCACTGGTTATAAAATCTCCAGGTGGTAAGACACAGAGATTCATCTGTTGTCATCAAGGAAACAGGTCCAGAGAGGCCCAGTGGCTTGACTAAAGCCACCAAGCAGAGCTGTTGGCCATCTCAGGAGGTCCAGCATGACCTGGCTCTGTGAGGCCTCTGAGATTTGTTGTGAAGCTCCTGCCTTCCCCTGGAGGAGCTATGTACCTATGGAGGCGATCTGAAGAGTGCTCTTGGGAAGGACTTCATACTTCTTCCCTCCCTATGCCTGCCTTAAGTCTTAGCTGTTAGGTATCAGCCAGGATAAATCCATTCTTTTTTGTTAATGGGTCAAAGCCCCAAGAGGATCAGTCAAGACCCGGTCTGAATTTGCTTGACCAGCACAAGACACGAAGACATCTCTCTAAAGGTTCCTGGGCAAGATGCAAAGAGATGACCAGAGAATCAATGACAAGATGGGATGACCTGAGATTCTGATGACCATTGATACAGAGGCCACGGTTCAGCCAAAGTGGATTTTCTCTTCTCAAAGCAATCTAGGGACCAATCCACCAGTGAATTTTTGATAGGACATTAAAAATATGCTTCTCATCTCTAGGAAATGAAATGCTGAGCTGGATTTCTGGTTCAATGGAATACCTACCCCTGTTAAAGCACTTAAAAAGGAAAACATCTACAAAATGTCCCATTACGCTGACAAATTTATAGCAGCACTATGAAAAGTGTGCCGGCAGTTTCCAAGCCGAGCAGAGCGTTGTGTTTAAAGAGTATGAATGGATCTGAGTCCGGCCATATTTCACCCCCAGGAACAAGCTTAGTTACCACATCTCCTCCCATAGTTCCCACATTTACTTTAACAGGCATCTGTATGTCATGACAGGATATGGACATCACCTTAAAAAATAAGTTGTAAAATGAATGATATTAAATGGGCTCTCACAGCGGGAAGACATGGGAATCTATTCTCATCTTGATGTGTGGGGCTGTACAGACAGAAATGGCATTAGCATTAATGATAATTATGTGTGTGAGTCCCCGTGCTCTATGAGAATATACCCCTTCGTTTGCAAGTCCAATGACGACTGGCTCATTTTGACACGAGGGGCAGCTGAGGCTTTTCTCCCTCTAACTGGAGGGACTCCGGCACGGCTTAGAGCATAGCTCTGATCACCACCTTCCTAAAACTTGCAACTCAAGCACTCTCCTCAGAAGAGCTTTAGAGACATGCGAAAGCTGGAACTGCCTTTGGAGCTTCCTGGTAATTTATACAACCTCGTTCTCACTTTTCTGTCACCTGCTGGGGCCGTTACAATACAGGATCTATGTTCTCTCATAACAAACATTTTATTACGGTCTGATAACCACCAAGAATAGAATTTTCTGACCAATCTAGCAAAAGCTGTCTAACTACAGTGCAAATGGGCACAGGTAAGCATTTTAACATCCTGTTCCCAAAAGTCAGTACATTCCAGTCTTATTAAAGCAGGCAGGCAGCTGAGAGATGCAGGGAGATGGGTCAAGCTGCTGTTGATTCTTTAGGAGGGCTATGAGACCAAGTGCTGGGCTGGGTCTCACCTGACACAGTAGGAAAACAAAACAAAAAGTCCTCTTTGCCCAGAGTCATTAATACAGAAGGCAGCCGGCCCCGTAACTTTCCATACACGGCATCAGGGCAAGACAAGCATAGTGACAAGTGTAATTAAAATATACTTAAAAAAAAAAAAAAAAGCCCAGCCATTGTGGCTTTCAATTACGATGCAACTAAGAAGCAACCATATTATTTCTACAAACTCTTTTCACTTAGCAAGTTCAGATGGAATTATTGCCATGACCTTTTAAAAACACGAAAGAGTGAATCAATACCCTTTCAGAGCAAGACTGCCGGAGCCGAACTGGCCATGCTGTAATGGTGTGTATTTCTGCATCAGAAGGCAGTTGAAACCTAATTATCGTCAATCACATACAAGGTAGCTCCACGTACTGATGAGCAGCAGGCAGTGTGCACGTGAGGGGCTGTGTGGTTCTTGAGAGGGAAGAACACGTGTGAAGGGGCAGGGATCTCGGGAGCCCTGGGCCAGCAGTCAGGCCCACAGGTGAGTTATAGGGACTGTCACTCATTTACAATAACTAACACTGGCCTGTCAGAAACAGCCACCTGTAAATGATGGATGAGTGGCTGGCAGCCTGCCATCCCCCCACAGACCTTGCAGCCAAGAATCACATTTGATTGTCGAGGTCATCGGAATGCTTACTTGGATACATGCCATATATTATTAAAAAATAACAAACAGCCAATCGGCAGCATTTCTTCAGGCTCAAGGACACCGCGACCAGCTTGCTTTTGGAAAATAAGAACTAAACACCCAAGATTTTAGCAGGTGATCTGTTTAATTGCTTCTCTCTAGTTGTAAAGAAGTGACACTGTGGTGGGGCCCGAGAGCAGCCCGACCATGTCAGATGGGGAGCACACACGGGTAGTCACTGCTCCCAGGTGCTTTTAGACACCATGCCAGCAAAACCTAAAAACAAACACTTAATCAACAATGATGACAGCCCCAACGGCCAGCCTATCTGCTGGTGGCAGGTTTCTGGGTTTTAGCAGCCACGGACAGAGGAAGGGAATAAGGATTTTGAATATGCTTTCCCCATTTGATTTCATCTTTAAATCCTCCTGAAAATACTAAAATGACCATGTGACAAACATTTTTCTTGTGCAGTTTTCTTTTAATGTACTATCAGGGGTGCCAGGAAGATAGCCCAGTGGGTAAAGGCACTTGCTCACCAAGCCTAGTGACCTGAGTTCAATCCCCAGAACCCACATGGTGGAGGAAGAGAAAAAAACGATTCCTGAAAGTTATACCATGACCTCCACACATGCAGACCTTGCTCCCAAATAAATGGAAAACAAACAAAATGCCATCAGAAGGCCATAGTATTGTTCTAAAGTTTTATTTAGTAGTCTAACTATGGACGGAAATTCCGTATTATGTCATTGCTTTCCAATAAAAGAAGTACATGAGTGAATGTTATGTCAGGAAGTGTTTGGACAGCACCTTATAACTTTCCTTGGAAATTAAAAACAAAACACAAAAAATGGAACACTACTACTCAGTAGACATCTGACTTCAAATATGGGCCCATCAGCCACCACAGACCTGCACCGCAAGCTTCATTTCCTTCCTCAGAAATGAAGTATTCAGTATATTTGTTAACATTAAACAGTAATTGGACAATCTTTTGTTCAATGTTCTTAATGTTCCTGAATAAGAACATTAAAAATGCACTCTAAAGAAATAGGAATACTCATTACACACAAGCAATAGTTTTTAATTTAGAAAAAGTCTAATTGAAATTACATTTGTTATGCAGAGACTACCAATAATTATCCTGACTTTTAAAATGCAAACGCAAAGACTCCTCTTGACTGATGACTCTCTTCAGAAGTAGACATTACCCACTGAATTTGGTGATCCGGGGATTGTCTCTAGGTCTATCAGTTGACCCCATAGAGCTTCGGAAGTGGACAGAGCGCACTGACTGCTGGGCCAGCAACCCAAGGGTTCCATGAGCTTGATGCCCTAGCAGGGAGTCACCGTGCTTGTCCCTGTGACTCAAACACGCATCTTCTTCTCTCTATAGCTGACACATCATCATTTTGACTTACAGCAAGCGAGGGGACCAGGGCAAGCGACGGACCTAACAGGGAAGGTTGAAACCCTGCTCTCACTATACTCTTGGGCATTTGATGGGGCTGCCACTGCTGAAGAC